>NW_012122931.1:11460370-11461703 GCF_000951035.1 Colobus angolensis palliatus
GGTGAAACCCCGTCTCTACTAAAAATACAAAAATTAGCTGGGCGTGGTGGTGCATGCCTGTAGTCCCAGCTGCTCAGGAGGCTGAGTCAGGAGAATCGCTTGAACCAGGGAGCTGGAGGTTGCAGTGAGCCAAGATCACGCCGTTGCACTCTAGCCTGGCAACAGATAGAGACTCTGTTTCAAAAAAAAAAAAAAAAGGTGGGGGGTACCGTATTGTGGGTCTGCAGTGGTTCTGCCTAGCTGGCGGAGAGAGAGGCTACTGGGAGAGCAACAGGGTGGGGAGCTGGGAGGTTTGGCAGAGACCAGGTACACTGACGGCCTTGCATGCATAGCTAAGGAGTTCCCAGTCTATCTGGCAGGCAAGATGAAGCTGTTGGTTTTAGCAAGGGAAGGACCAGGTCAGCTTTGCGTTTTAGGGAGACTTAAACACGAGATGCTCCTCTAAGTGCCTCGCTGGAATCCGGAGTTGCTCTCTGCCTGCAGCCTCCCCCAATCCACCCAGACCACACATGGAAATGAGGCTGCTTTGGCATAGTTTGCCTGGCACAACTCAACTTCTAGAAAAATGTATCTGTAATCGATCATGTTGTGGCAGGAAACCAACAAAGAAGCAGACAAGTGTGGCTTTGAGACGTCAGGAAGCAAGGTTCTGTGGGCAACCTTCAACCACGATTTCCACCACTGCCCTGCGGCCTCTAAGGCATTGTGGCTGACCTGGTCCATGAGGCAGGCCAGGCCATGGAAGGGCTCACAGCTCAGCTGCTCCCGATCTCCGCTCCACTACGTTTGTCATGCACACTCGACAGCACCCATGTGCAGCCCAAACAGACACTGTTCACTTCTCAAGTTGGTTTCAAATTTTGCTCTTTTTGTTCCTGTTTTTCATTTAGATTTTTTGGCTGGTTCAAGTTCGACAGGCAATTTCAACACTGAGATTGAAGGGAGAGAATGTAGCCTGTAAAAGAGCAAAGGATGTGTGTGCTTTGTGTTGTTATTAGTTTTAGAGGGGCCCTGGGAAGGCGCATATACGAATTGAGTCCGCCAGCCAGGTCCTTGGTTTGTGGCGCCTCACTGTCTTCATCTAGCATGAGCCCCCCACCCCCGCACCAAATTAATGGCCTCCTGCTCTTAATTCATAACCCTGTCTCTACCCCCAAGCCATCTACTTTTATGTACCTAATGTGTGGCCTTGCAATCCATCTTCTTCTTGTGTTTTTTTTTTTTTTTTTTGAGATAGAGTTTCGCTATTGTTGCCCAGGCTGGAGTACAATGGTGCCATCCTGGCTCACTGCAACCTCTGCCTCCAGGTTCAAGCAATTCTCCTGCCTCAGCC
>NW_012122931.1:11462719-11480811 GCF_000951035.1 Colobus angolensis palliatus
CGAGGCAGGCAGATCACGAGGTCAGGAGATCGAGACCATCCTGGCTAACACGGTGAAACCCCGTCTCTACTAAAAACACAAAAAATTAGCTGGGCATGGTGGTGGGCGCCTGTAGTCCCAGCTACTCGGGAGGCTGAAGCAGGAGAATGGCGTGAACCCGGGACTTGGAGGTTGCAGTGAGCCGAGATCGCACCACTGCACTTCAGCCTGGGCAACACAGTGAGACTACATCTAAAAAAAAAAGAAAGAAAGAAAGAAAGAGGGGGTGGGCAGGGAATACGGACCCGATCTTACAGGTGGAGGCTTCTCACACTAGACTGCATGCCCAGTGAGAGCAGGCCCTTGTCTGCCTTCTTCATTCTCCATCCTCAGCCCTCACACCCACCCTGGCACAAAGCAGGTGCTCAAATATACATGGAGGCTGGGAGCGGTGGCTAACACCTATAAACCCACCATTTTGGGAGGCCAAGGCAGGTGGATCACTTGACGTCAGGAGTTTGAGACCAGCCTGGCCAACATGGTGAAACTCTATCTCTACTGAAAATACAAAAATGTGCCTGGCATGGTGGTATACACCTGTAATCCCAGCTACTCAAGAGGCTGAGGCATGAGAATCGCTTGAACCCGAGAGGTAGAGGTTGCAGTGAGCCAAGATTGTGCCACTGCACTCCAGCCTGGATGACAGAATGAAACTGTGTCTCATAAAACAAACAAACAAACAAACAAAGTATATATATACGTAGAGAGAGAGAGAACAAAATGACTATTGCAAAGGATTACCATATGTAAAAGGGCCTTGAAAATGCTCAATATGCATATATAAATCTGAGTTATTATTAACAGTTATTTAAATAAACTTAATTCATAATTCCAGTAAAATCAAATGCATTAAGTGGCACGAACACCAGGCTTTACATTTTGCGTGTGTTCCCAGTTCTTCTGCCTCTTCCCCATCCTACCCATCTTCCTTCACATTAGGAAACATCTAGAAAAGGATGAGTGCAATGGGGCAATGCAACAGTGGGCCTGCCAGGCTGAGGTGGGGTGGCCTAATCGTTCCTCTTGAGGCTGGTATCCACCAGTCACTCATTGTCCAAAGGCCTCCCTTAGGCCACCTGGGCCTATAAAACCCAGGTAATGATATGCACCCAGCTCACTAAGGTGTTGTGAAGATTAATTATGGCTTGTAAAGGGCTTTGAAGATGAAACATTCTTGTTATGGAAATAAATGGCTTGAGACGCGAAGTCTTTTCTGCCTTCGTGTCTTCTCTCTGAATGTTCTTGTCTTCCAAGGGCCTCAGATGAGTTCAGAGGTGAGGGTGACCTCACCACAACTCTCGTGGGAAGCAAAGGTTTAGTGCAGAGTTCCTCTAACACCACAGAGATGGACTCCTTGTTGCTAGTTTTAAAATTTAAACGCCAGCTCCATTTCCCAACTCACGGAGCTAAGCTGGTTTAAAATACATTAAACAGATTCAGCAATGGCATGGTGAATGTACTTCCGGTACTGAGATTTTTGCTGCCAAATTTAATTATTCAAATTGGTTTTAAAAATTGGATTTCTTCCCCCCACATCTTCTCAGATTTAGAGATATTCAAAGTGGAAGAAATATGAGCGAAGTGTGTTCAATGGAGAAAGTATTAGCGTTAGTGTCAGACGGACCTGAGTTCAGATGCCAGCTCAGCCCCTTTCTGGCTATGAGCAAGTTATGTAACTTCTTTGAGCCTCAGTTTCCCAATCTGCCAACCAAGGATAATCATAACCCCTGTCAGGGTTACTGTCAGGGATGCAGGAAATGCACATTAAAAGTACTCGATAAATGTTAGCCATCAGTAACAACACGCCCAAACTCAGTGCAAGAGATAGTATCATTGTCGCTTGACAAAGGAGTCCAAGCCTCAGAGGGCCCATGTGTCCTGCCACGATCTTTCAGAAGGAAAGTAGTGTGCCAGGATTCAAACCTGGATCTGCATGCCCCCAAATCCCTGGTCACCTACATGTGGCATCTCCACCTGGATAGAAGCTTGTTTTCTTTTTTTTTTTTTTTGAGACTGAGCCTCACTCTATCACCCAAGCTGGAGTGCAGTGGTGCGATCTTGACTCACTGCAAGCTCTGCCTCCTGGGTTCAAGCAATTCTCCTGCCTCAGCCTACCAAGTAGCTGGGATTGCAGGCATGCAACACCGACACCATGCACAGCTAATTTTTTTATTTTTAGTAGAGACCAGGTTTCACCATGTTGACCAGGCTGGTCTCGAACTCCTGACCTCAAATGATTCACTTGCCTCGGCCTTCCAAAGTGCTGAGATTACAGGCATGAGCCATCACGCCCGGCCAGAAGCTTGTTTTCTAAAACCAGAAGTGGCAGTCATACTCAACCTAAGCAGACAGAGAAAGAGGTAGCTTCTTCTAACAGGAGCTGGAAAGTGGAGCTCTCATGCCATGGAGTTGTTTAACCCCACATTTCTGCATGACATTGGCATCCTCTTGTTTGCTTCTCATTTCCTGGTGATGTTAACATTTGCTTACCCAAATGGGGAATGCTGTCTACAGTGTGTTTTCTTACACATTAGGTGCGGCCAAAAACATCCTGGAAGCTTCAGGACTCCTGACACCTGAGGGGTACTTTGGTAGTTGGAGAGACTCAAGGCTGCAGAGCCTTCCTTTGGGTCTAGGCCCAGGGGCCTCACCTTGACTCATTTCAAGGTCAGCTTGGCCAGATCTCTCAATGGAAGCCAAGACTTTTGCTCATTCATTTGCATCTTTCCATTTTTTCCTTCACAAATATTCATAGAGCTCCTACTATGTCCTCAATCATAGATTAATTACAATGGCCCTATTTGATGTTCACCACCCATCAGAAACTACACTTCCATGCATCATCTCATTTGAACTTTACAGCAGTGCTTTGAGTAAATATTAACATCATCACCATTTTGCAGTTGAAGAAAAAAGACTCAGGGCACGAGCAGTGCCAGAGTAAGAAATGGAACCCAGATTTTTCTGACTCCACCACCTGTACTCTTAACGATGACAACACACTGCCTCCTTGAGGACATGCACAGAATCTCACACATTTCTTATCTTTAGTCTCCCAGTACAACATACAGTAGGTGCTCAACAAATGTTTGCCGTTGAATAAATAAGTAATGTGCTAGGTAATCACCAACCTATGTACAGTGCTCCACAGAAATTGCAAAATGCTTTCCACTGATGCCCATCTTTCGCATTAGACTTGGGAGGTAGGTTTTGTGAACCCACTTCACAGACAAAGTTTGCAGAGGTGATTAACTTATCTGGGGTCATGGGAAGAGTAAGAGGCTTTGGATAAAATAAACTCACAGTGAAGACACAACACCCGATGGAGCTGCAGGGCAGAGAAGCGTCTGTCTGGTTGAAAAAATAAGGATATTACAAAGCACCCGAGTTTAAACTGAAATCATATGTCCAGCACATGTTTCCCGAAAACATTAACATCACTTCCATGGTCGGTGTGAGGTTGCAGATATTAAAATTATGAAAGAGCCATGCAAGATGTGAGAGGCAGAGATGGAAAGAGAACAAAGTAAAGTTCAACCTTGTCATCACCTCTCTTTACCGCAGTTCCCTTCCCAGAAACCTCTCAAGGGTCCAAGTTTCTAGCCTAACATCATCTTGAATGGTACAGCTTGTGGCAAGAAACTCAGCTATAAATAGGCAGATTTGAAGATTTAAAGCCAGGTTCAAGTCCAGACCCAGTTTCTTTCCAGCTGTGTGACCTTGAACAAGTGTCTTTGACATCATATCTGCATTTGTAAAATGGAGATAAACCACAGGCTTGTTGAGATGATAAAACGTGTTACTTTCTTACCTCTTTTTTAGAATTCTAGGAAGTAAAAATGATAATAGTTATGAAATATAACTGTTATATGGGTCAGAATAAGCAAGGTTTTGCTCTAACAATAAGCAACCTATAACTTCAGTGGCTTAACACATAAAAATGTTGACTTCTCACTCCTCTTCCAGGTCCATCATGGATTAACAAAGAGATGCTTTTCACTGTGGTCACGCAGGGGCCCAGACTGAGGGAACAGCCACCATCTTGTTTCTGATCACTGTATCCAATGGGAAAGAGGAATTTGGATGGCTTCCCAGTGATAATTATGTGCTCTGGCTTGGAAGTGATACATGTCACTGTTTGCTTACAATTCATGGGCCAGAAAATGTCACATGACTCCTCCCAACCACCTGGGGGCCAAGAAGGACAACGCTACTGTGAGCATAGGAGGAGGGAGATTCAGAAATACATGTAGTGTCGACTCATGTCTGCCATTCACTGAGCACTTAGCAGTACATTGTCAGGGATCGTACGGAGGGCTTTTCGGATAGATCCCTTATGCCCTCAAAAATCCTCTGAAGCCGGGGCTTTTATCTTCAGTTTATACTTGAGCAACCTGGCACTCAGAGATGTGAAGCCACTTGCCCAAGGCTGTGAGGAAGTGGCAGGGTCTGATAGCCAGGTGAGAACCCCTCTTCATTTCCCTGAGCTGTGCAAATGAGGTGATCAAATACGCTGCCAGAACAGGAACTAGTATTAACTGAGCTCCTTCTGTGTATTGGCCCCTTTTCTACCATCTCAGTTATACCTAAGAGTTGATTTCTATGTTGATAATGATGAAGGATCTGGGGTTCAGAGAGCTGAGAGAACTTGCCCACGGTTCACAGCAGAGGTAGCTCTTGAACCCAGGTCTTTCTGGGTCTAAACTCTATTTGTTTCAAACCCTGCTGTCCCTCTCCCCCTCACGACTTATCCTAGTTTGTTAGACTTATCCTCGTTTGTTATAACAATAGCACTGCAGAGAGGAAGGCAGAGGGGTAATAGCATGGCTGGCAGAACTAGATTGTGGCTGGGTTTGAATCTGGGAGCTGCCACTTCCTAGCTGTGTGAGCTTGGGTGAGTATTTCACCTCTCTGTGCCTTCATTTCCAAATCTGCAGCATGGAGCCTCCTTCATAGGGTTGTTTTGAGGAATAAATGAGATCATCATCACCATGATAATAACTCACATTTTTAAAGAATATACTTGGTCCAGGTATTGAGCTAAGCTCAGAACTTTATATGCATCCTTGTGCCCCCAGCCTCTTTCTTTCTTTTTGAGACAGGATCTCACTCTGTCACCCAGGCTGGGATGCAGTGGCACCATCACAGTTCACTGCAATCTCTGCCTCCCAGGTTCAAGCAATCCTCCCACCTCAGCCTCCTGAGTAGCTGTGGCTACAGGTGCACACCACCACACCCTACTAATTTTTGTTTGTTTGGTTGGGTTCTTTTTGTAGAGAAGGGGTCTTGTTATGTTGCCCAAGTTGGTCTCGAACTCCTGAGCTCTAACAATTTGCCCGCCTCTGCCTCCCAAAATGCTGGGACTACAGGCGTGAGTCACCATACCTAGCCTAATTTCATTTTTACTTCTCATTTTGAAATAATTTTAGATCTACAAAAAAATTGGAAAGATAGCACAGAGAGCTCTTGTATACCCTCCAGCCAGCTTCTCCTAAAGTTAACATCTGGCATAAGCAAAGTACATTGGTCAAAACTAAAAAATTAATATTGGTATGATACTAGTAACTAAACTACAGTCTTCATTTATATTTTGTCCCTTTTCTCACCAATGTCCTTTTTCTTTTCCATGATTCAATCCAGGATGCAGCGTTGCATTTAGTCATCATGTCTCCTTAGCATCTGTTGATCTTTACACCCACTCTTTCATCTTTATTTTCTGTTGAGGAAACTGAGGCTCACGTGATTAAGGTCACACAGTCCGTATGTGGTAGAGTTAGAATTCAACTCCAGGTCTGTCTGACCCAAAGCCCAAGTCTTTACCATTCATAAAGAAATCATCAGAAATAAATCCAGTGTTCTGAGTCAGATCAGCATGCAGTGAATAAGGAGCTCGGGGGGGAAACGACTAAAGCATGGAGAAGTGGCTTTACAGCTGCAGAATACTAACTCGGAATGATCCACTCGAACCACAGTCAAAGTCCAGGCAATCAGTTCCATGAGGAAGAGACTCAGGCTGCTCAGTGTGCACCTTGGGAGTCTTGTGAAGGGATCAAGCTAAGCTCTGGCTTAGACGCTGGCAGAGGGGATTCTCCACATGGTCAGACTAGAGTGCCTACTCCCTGGCAGCAAAGCTTGTGGCAGAGCATCCTTCGAGAGGTAAGGAGTCAGCAGTATGGGGGCCAAAGACAGGACCACATAACTCACCTAACAGGTGTTTCTTGGTGACTTCCTCTGGCCAGAGAACACAGTGAGGCAGCTGCAACCAAACCAATCACCCAAATTATCCACCACATACATCATCTCTGCTTGCCCAGCATTTTATGTGTCCAAGCTCCAGGGAGGGAGAAATAAGTAGAGGGGGTCCTAGTGTTCTGTTTCTTTGGGGAAAAAAGAAAGGATCTAGACAGATCAGCCAGTTCATACATGCAAAACGTAAAGAGGGCCCCTGATCCTGCCTAGACCCTCAAATTCTGGATGTCAAGTTCAGGTGTGGCTGATGCAGCCCAGGGCCAGCCACAGAGCAGGTGCTGGTGACCATATGTTGAGTGTGTGACCAAGTGAATTAACTAATTTCACTAATTTGCATGTACTCCAGTAAGAAATTAATTAATTTGGCTTGGCATGATGGCTCACGCCCGTAATCCCAGCACTTTGGAAGGCAGAGGCAGGTGGATCACTTGAGGTCAGGAGTTCGAGACCAGCCTGGGTAACATGGTGAAACTTCATCTCTACTAAAAACACAAAAATTATCCAGGTGTGGTGGTGCACACCTGTAGTCCCAGCTACTCAGGAGGCTGAGGCAGGAGAATAGCTTGAACCCAGGAGGCAGAGGTTGCATTGAGTCGAGATCGGTGTCACTGCACTCTACCCTGGGTAACAAAGTAAGAATCCATCTCAAAAAAAAAAAAAGAGAGAGAGAGAGATAAGGAGAGTTGGGTGTGGTAGCTCATGCCTGGAATCCCAGCACTTTGGGAGGCCGAGGTGGGTGGATCACGCAAGGTCAGGAGTTCGAGACCAGCCTGGCCAACATGGTGAAACACCATCTCTACTGAAAATAACAAAAATTAGCCAGGCATGGTGGTGCATGCCTGTAATCCCAGCTACTCGGAGGCTGAGGCAGGAGAATCACCTGAACCCAGGAGGTGGAGGTTGCAGTAAGCCAAGGTTGTGCCATTGCACTCTAGCCTGGGTGACAGAGTGAGACTCTGTCTCAAAAATAAATAAAATGTTTAAAAAGAATTTATTTATTTATTTATTTATTTAGAGACAGGGTCTTGCTCTGTCACCCAGGCTGGAGTGCAGTGGCATGATCATAGCTCACTGCAGCCTTGACCTCCTGAGTAGCTGGGACTACAGGTATGTGCCATCACGCCTGTCTAATTTTTTTTTTTTTTTTTTTTGTAGAAACAGGGTCTCCCTATGTTGCCCGGGCTGGTCTCAAACTCCTGAGGCCTCAAGCAATCCTCCTGCTTTGGCCTCCCAAAGTGTTGGAATTACAGACTTGAGACACTATGCCTGGCCAGAAATTAATCAATTTATTTAGATCTGGGCCAACATGGAGGACTCTGGCACTTGGAAACTCTCTAAATGTTTGTTGACTCAATAGATGGGCCATGAGTAGATTCTCTACGGAAAGATTTCTAGTCTGTGGGTCGCAATCTATTAGCAGAGAGTCAGTGCACCATAGTGGCTGAGAGCACAGAACCTGGGCTGGGGTTCTTAAGTTATATAGTCAAAGCTCTGCCACCTACTGACTGTATGACCTTGAGCAGGTCACTTAACTTCCTCTGTAAAATGGGGCTGGAGATGATGATAATTTCTTTTTTTTCTTTTTTTCTTTTTTTTGAGACGGAGTCTTGCTTAGTTGCCCAGGATGGAGTGCAGTGGCACAATCTTGGCTCACTGCAAGCTCCGCCTCCCAGGTTCACACCATTCTCGTGCCTCAGCCTCCCGAGTAGCTGGGACTATAGGCGCCCGCCACCATGCATGGCTAATTTTTTTGTATTTTTAGTAGAGACGGGGTTTCACCATGTTAGCCAGGATGGTCTCAATCTCCTGACCTCAGGTGATCCACCTGCCTCGGCCTCCCAAAGTGCTGGGATTACAGGCGTGAGGCACCGTGCCTGGGCTATGATGATAATTTCTATCTCAGAGAGTTGGTGTGAGGCATAAATGAATAAATGCATGTGTGTGTGTGTGTGTGTGTGTGTCTATTCATCTGGAACTTAGGTTGACTTTATAACTGAGCCCAACTCACAGTGAGCATCTCACAGGGTTAGTTATTACAGGAAATCTTCCCTGCCTCCTCCTACCCCAGCCCCAATTCTGATTTAAATGCCTCTCTGAACCCGACTGAGATGCACCCTTTGTGTCATCTATCACAGAATTTAAGCTAGCTAATCTCGCTGAGTTGTGCAATCAGTATTTTTAAAGTCAAATAACACAGACAGTCTTAGAGTGTATCTCAGAGAAAGGAAAAGTCCTGTTTTGTGTTTCCGTTGTAACACATAGGCATGTGTGTGTTCAGGGTCATGATGTAAAACATGTTTCTTCCGAGGGTTCACAGTAAAGACGTTGAGAGCCACTGCCTCAAGAGACAAATGCTAAACAGTCTTCCTCAGCAGAAGGCTGGCTGGCCCCCAGATGAACTGTGCTGTCCACTTCTTCCCTCAGGCTTCTGTTGCCAAATCACCTACTTAAGAAGACCTCTTCTCCCTTAGCCCTGTGGGCTCCCACTGTGCCCTGAAGGTCTGTGGTTTCTAGAGAAAATGTACTGAGCAGAATCCAGGCAGGTGCTGCCCCTGGGCCTTTTCCTCACCTTAGCACATAGAGTCCTCCTCATCAGCCTGTGAGCATGGTTCTCAAAGTGTGATCCTCCCACCAGCATCAGCATCTTCTGGGAGCTCATTTGAAATGCATATTCTCAGGCTTCGCCCCAGACCTACTGAATCCCAGACTCTGTGGCTCAGCAATCTGTGTTTTCACAAAGGCCTCCAGGTGATTCTAATGTAATCTAAAGTTTACAAACTATTGCTGTGTGAGGAGACTGATTTTGCTTTGGGGAAACTGAGGCACTGGGAAAGAAAGTGACACCCCCAAGGTCACCCAAGGAGGAAATGACTGAGTTAGAATTCTTTTTGCTTTTTCTTTTTCTTTTTTTTCTTTTTTTCTTTTTTTTTTTTTTTGGCGGAGTCTTGCTCTGTCGCCTAGGCTAGAATGCAATGGCACGATCTCGGCTCACTGCAGACTCCACCACCTGGGTTCACGTGATTCTCCTGCCTCAGCTTCCCAATTAGCTGGGATTACAGCAGCTGCCACCATGCCCAGCTAATTTTTGTATTTTTACTAGAGACAAGGTTTCACTATGTTGGTCAGGCTGGTCTCAAACTCCTGACTTCAGGTGATCCACCTGCCTCAGCCTCCCAAAGTGCTAGGATTACAGGCGTGAGCCACCACGCCTGGTCGACTGAGTTAGGATTCTAATCGCATTGCACTGCAATTGTTTTTGTGCCTGTCCCTCCTACTAGATAGTGAGTCCTTCTCAGCAGGGACCAAGACTGATGCATTTCTATTGTTCAGACTTTAGTATCGAGCCTGACATGCAACAAATACTCTGTGACCTCTGCTGGCTAAATATAAACCACAAACGTCAATTAAAAATCAGTCCAGTGAATGCTCTCATCAAATGGGCATCACCACCCCAAGCTGGAAGAGGAGATGCATGCAGTGATACAGAGGACTTACTTCTTGCTCAGCAAAGCTCCCTAGAGCCCCTGATATAAGTTGCAGACTACAGCCAAGTCATGCTCAACTTTGACTCTAGTCCGGAAAGTTTTTCAGTTCCATGTGGGTGTGAGGGGGAGGAGCTAGGAAATGGTTAACAGTTTGATAAAGTTAAACAAATCCTTTACTGGTTGTGAGACTTTCCAATAATGAGAAATCAACATAATTAGACAAGGCACTAAATTTTTGTGCAGAGTGCCAGCTGTCACTCTTCTTGACTAGCTAAGATCAAAGAAACGTACTTTATCTCTTAAGTTATTAGACATGACAGGGCCATTAAATGGAGATATTGTCATAAGAAATATGTTGCTTGCTTTGAAAATAAACATCTCACCTTTGCTTCTTTTTTCTCTTGGAAAAGCTGAGAGAAATCAAACTATTTAACTTGGGCCTTTCCAACTCGCTAGTATTCTGTCATACTTTCCCCAATCAGATCTGGGATTTTAGCTGCAGTCATTCTAGTCTTTCCTCTTGCACAGAACGTCTGTGCAAGTTGGAACTAGAGGACCAAGAAACCAGGCTGAGATGTCTGTGAGCTGTGCTGCAGCCCTACATTCCCCAGTCATAACAAAATTCACTATCATTCCAAAGCCTTGCTTGCTGTGAAAGGAGTTCATCCTCAGATATCTTTCCAAGTGCTTATTCTTAGCCTTTCTTCATCTCTAACCTGGTTCCAAAAGCACTCACTCTTCATTTCTGCAAGTAGCAAGGCAGCTTGTCTGGACTGAAAATGGGGCTTGAGTTGGTGAGTTGTTTGCTTACAGTCACTGATTGCACAGGAGCTGAGGAGCTCCTGGGAACAATCCTTTGTATCAATCAGGGTCCAGGGAAGAGAGAGGGAACACGTTCCAAAGAAGACACTTAAAGAGTTTCATGAAGCACAATTTCCAAGAGTGGGCAGGGTTAAGGGATGGCGAAGCACCCAAGAATGAGCAACAGCAGGGAACCGTTACTATTCTTAGATGTGAAAAGGCAAGGAGAGGGGGAGGATACTGGAATTTGATGAGAGTCGTAGCTGAGAACAGGTGCCACCAATGGGAGCTGTGGCCACAGGGAGAAGGCAGCCTCTGCCAAGTCACAGTGAGCAGGGATTTATGTCCCCTCTCCCCCACCAACAGCCTTGTGGTCTTCTGGTGGTCCTATGCATTGACTGCGCTCAGCCAGCAGTCAGGGAGCCTGGCCCCCTGGGAGCAAATGGGGAACATCTATCTCACACTGAAGCCTGGCCACCACTGATGTCTGGACACACCTCGGCAAGATAGGCACAGGTGGTGGAGACCCTGCAAAAGCTGCACTGCAGGATTAAGGAGAAAGGCCCTGAAGGGATTTGCCATTAAGTTGCCGGCATCATGAGGGAGACCTGACAAGGAGGGTGAGCTGTGAGGGGATCCGTGGTTTTAGATCCCACAATAAGGCACTAGTGAAATTCATCCTGGGACCCCACCACCATGGTAGGGGAGTGGGTTGTGTGCCCCAGGGAGCAAAGGGCTCTGAAAGAACCTAAGTAAGGCAGGCATGGTGGCTCATGCCTGTAATCCTAGCACTTTGGGAGGTCAAGGTGAGTGGGTCACTTGAGGTCAGGAGTTCCAGACCAGCCTGGACAATATGGTGAAACCTCATCCTTACTAAAAATCCAGAAAAATTAGCCAGGTGTGGTGGTGCACGCCTGTAATCCCAGCTACTCGGGAGGCTGAGGCGGGAGAATCGCTGGAACCGGAGAATCGCTGGGAGGCGGAGGTTGCAGTGAGCTGAGATCGTGCCACTGTACTCCAGCCTGGGCAACAGAAAGAGACTGTCTCTAAAAAATAAAACAACAACAACAAAAAGAAAGAACATAAGTAATCACTGAATTATGTGAAATTCAGGGCTCACACTGCCTTTCTGTGGGGACCCGTCCCCACCAACCCAGCACAGCACATGAGAAGTACTGCCACCTCACAAGGGTGACAAGGGGGGCTTCCAGCTTTCCAGATGCCCTGACGCCTAGACCCCTGGCCTCTGGATGGTGGCCCAAGCAGCAGGCCCAGGGGCCCATCTGAAGTGCCTCTCTATGCAGGTGTGGGGCCCTACCTGGCCTGTTCAGAGTAGTCAGCAATGCCCAGGTCTGTGATGGGGACACATGCAAGCACCCCCTGAGAACCCCAGAATTGCTCAGGACTGTGGAAGTCTGGGCTTTTGGAATCAAGAAAGAGAAGACTCAAACCCATCAGACTTTGGGTAGCAATGTACTGGTTCTCACAAAAGGTGAAGTCTGGGACCTTTTCTTATCCTTGCAGCTGACCTTCAAGGTGGAGAGTCTGGTACCGTTTTTACAAATGGGGATTCTGTTCAGAGAAAGCATCCCAGGCGGGCTAGAAGCACTTTCCTTTCCAGGACCTCCCTCATTCCCTCTGCTCCCACCACCACAGCTGCTCCAGCTTCTTTGCTTAGCTAACTTGCCAAGCTCATCCTTGCGCCAGCACCTTTGTGCCTGCTCTTCCCCCTGCCTGGAATGTTCTCCCCATTAGATATCTGCATCATTCCATATCTCTCCTCATTTAGATCTTCGTTAAATGCCACCTCTTCAGAAAGCCCTCCCCAGAGCGCCCAGCCTTTTCTAGTTCCTTACCCTGTGTTATCCTCATCACAAGCTGAAATTATCTTTTTTTTTTTAAATTGTTTGTTTACTTACTTATTGACTGCCTGCCCAGGCTCCATGGAGGCAGAGATTTTGTCTCGCTCTTAGAACATATTCCTAGCACATGGAAATTTTTTACAAACTGAGACGAGATTCACCTAACATAAAATTAACCACTTTAAAGTGTACAACGCAGTGACATTTAGTACATTCACAATGTTGTTCAATTATCACCTCTATCTGGTTCCAAAACATTTTAATCACCCAAAAGGAAACCCTGTCCCCATTAAGTAGTCACTCCCCATTCCCTCCTCCCTCAGCCCCTGGTCATCACCAGTGTGCTTTCTTCCTCTATGGATTTACCTTTTCTGGACGTTCCCTGTGAATGGAAGCATACATTATGTGACCTTTTGTGTCTGGCTTCTTTCACTTAGCATGTTTTTGGGCTTATCCACATTGGAGTGTAGACCAATATTTCATTCCTTTTTATGGCTGGATAATGTTTTCATACACATGTATCACACTTTGTCCATTCATCTGTTTTGTTGTTGTTTTTGTTTTGAGGCAGGGTCTCACTCTGTCGCCCAGGCTGGAGGGCAGTGGTGCCATCTTGGCTCGCTGCAGCCTCGACCTCCCAGGCTCAAGTGATCCTCCCACCTCAGCCTCCAGAGTAGCTGGGACTATAGTTGCTCATTACCACACCCAGTGAATTTTTGCATTTTGTGTAGTGATGGGGTTTGTGCCATGTTGCCCAGGCTGATCTCGAACTCCTGAGCTCAAGCAATCCACCAGCCTCAGCCCTCCAAAGTACTGGAATTACGGGTGTGAGCCATCGAGCCCAGCCACTTCATCTGTTGATGGATATGATATTTCCACCTTTTAGCTATTATAAATAATGCTGGTATGAACATATGTGTATAAGTATTTGGGTCTTTTCCTCTTGAAAGTCCTCTCTCTCTCACTAGAGAGAGAGCTGTTTTCCTTTCTTTTTCTTTCTCTCTTCTTCTGCCTATTAGACCTCTGCTCCTAATCTCAAAAAAAAAAAAGTGTATAAATATTTGTTTGAATACCTGCTTTGAATTACTTTGGGTATATATCTAGGAGTAGACTTGTGAGGTCAACGGTAATTCTACGTCTACATATAGAACATAGAATAAAACAAATAATATAATAATGAAACATTTGTTTTATTATTTTTTTTGAGAACACTTGTTTTATTATTATTATTTTTTGACAGGTTCTTGCTGTGTCACCCAGGCTGGAATGCAGTGGCACAATCATGGCTCACTGCAACCTTGAACCCTGGGCTCAATCTATTCTCCTGCCTCAGCCTCATGAGTAGCTGGAACTACAGGTGCACACCACCATGTCCAGCTATTTTTTTATTTTTGTAGGGTCTCACTATGTCACCCAGGCTGGTCTCAAATTCCTGACCTCAAGGATCCTTCTACCTCAGCTTCCCAAAGTGCTGGGATTACAGGCATGAGCCATGGTGCCTGACCGATATAGGGGCTTTTAATAAATATTTGTGGAGGCCGGGCACGGTGGCTCACGCCTGTAATCCCAGCATTTTGGGAGGCTGAGACTGGCAGATCACCTGAGGTCAGGAGTTCGAGACCAGCCTGCCTAAAATGGCAAAACCCCATCTCTACTAAAAATACAAAAAATTAACTGGGCGTGGTGGCGCATGCCTGTAATTCCAGCTACTAGGGAGACTGAGGCAGGAGAATCGCTTGAACCCAGGAACCAAAGGTTGCAGTGAGCCGAGATCGTGCCACTGCACTCCAGCCTGGGTGACGAGAGCAAAACTCCATCTCAAAAAAAAAAAAAATTAATTAAAAAAATAAATATTTGCAAAATGAATAGTGAGTAAAAGAAAGAATAAATGAATTTAAACATCCAGGTGTTTTCCATTGTTAGGCTTATTTTATCCTGCCATATCACTTCCCCAAGAAAGAAAAGGAATTGAACAGCCCTGGGCATGCTAAGATCTGAACTATCTAGGGACAGTGTCATGGACAACTGGCTGGCACACAGTAGGTGTTCAAGAAAAAATTGTCATATATAAATATTGCTGCAGTGGCCATCTCTATGCATTTATTTTGTTCACATTGTTGATTGTTAATGTCAGATAGATTCTGGAGGGGAAATGGCTATGTCAAAGAGCATGCACTTTTTAAAGGCTTTTGACACATATAATGTATTGCTTTCTGAAAAGGCTGCAAAATGTTCATTATCAGACTTGAGAATGTTTGGGCTTACTTAGTTTGTTTTAACTGGTGGCTGATTGCTTCCTGTTTTAGGAGACTTTCTTCCGAAAATGCCTCTGCCATCATCTGTAGCTAGGTAAGGTGTCTCTAGCTAGGTAGTTAGGATGATGATATTCTTGCTTCATCTTCTTCATCTCCGGGTCTCAGTTTCCCCACCTGTTATGATGTGTTCCAGCCAATGCATGTTTCTTGGAGTTGAGGGTCTCCTTTCTCTTGGACATTGACCCCCACTTGAGTCCAGGATAAACCCCAGCCAGTCGGCCTCTCTGTGCTTATAGACCTCAGGAATGCAGCCTACTGGAAATGAGGCTAAATCAGTTTCTTCTGAAGAAAATACCCATTTGGAAAATGACTTCCCATGTCTGTGCAGCCACAGGCTTGCCTTTCTAGGGAGACATGTCAGAATATGTCAGGCTTGGCAGCAAGTGAAGACTGGATAGTTTATTACTGTTATTAGTGATTATTTGTACAAGGCCATAGGTGTACACAGCTCCTTACAATGCCGGGAGATAGCTGGAACAGAGGGCAACGTTTCTGCCTTCCAGGGACATCCTGCATTGACTGCTGATGGGAATTAGTGCCCATCAAAACCATAAAGACTCACTCACACAAACCAAGAAGGTCTGACTGGCTGGAAAGAATGAGTTGGGAAAAGGGAGAGAAGGAGGATTTTCAAAGTGCCTCCATGTGCCCAGTATTACACAGACATGATCTCATTTAATCTGCAAAATAATAATAGGATTTTTTTTTTTTTTTTTGTAGCGGAGTCTTGCTCTGTCACCCAGGCTGGAGTGCAGTGGCGCAATCTCGGCTCACTGTAACCTCCACCTCCCAGGTTCAAGTGATCCTCCCAACTCAGCCTCCCAAGTAGCTAGGATTATAGGCATGCACCAGCACCCCCAGCTAATCTTTTTGTATTCTTAGTACAGACAGAGTTTCACCATGTTGGCCAGACTGGTCTCGAACTCCTGACCTCAAGTGATCTGCCTGCCTCAGCCTCCCAAAGTGCTGGGATACAGGCATGAGCCATTGTGCCTGGCCTAATTCGGGGATTTGGAGATTTTTATCTCCATTTTTCTAGTGAGGAGATTGAGACTAGGCTGAATGCTCTTTGTCCAATTTTCTTAGCATTTCCCAGCTGTATGAAGGGTGATAATACAACTATAGATATAATATATATGCATATATACCTGGGTAAGAATTGCAAGAGATAGCAGAATGGGCAAATGGGAGACAAGAAAGAAGGAACTGGCAATTTTTTTTTCCTGAATTCTGTGTTCTTTGCACTAGAATCTTGTCTGACTTGGCAGCCGGGGTGAGCACATGGGCTTTGTAATCAAGTAGACCTGGGTTCAAAATCTTCTCTAACCCAGAAACCTGGAATGAGTCACTTCTCTCTCTGAGCCTCAATTTTCTCCTCTGTAAAATGGGTATAAGAACCACTTCCCACCTGGTGGTCCATGTGAGTATTAAGTGAAACAATGTGTACACAGTGTCTGGTGCGTAGAAGGTATCAACCAGAAAGAATTGAGGAGGGTCAAGAGTGAAGAAGTTTTCATGGGTACTGTTGTCCACTAGTCACCTAATATCTTGGTGCCTCAGTTTCGTCATCTGTAAAAGGGAGATGATCAAGTATCTTCCTCAAGGGCTGGGTGTGAAGATTAAATGAATTAATAAAATCTGACAACTGGGCTGGGTGAGGTGGCTCACACCTGTAATCCCAGCGCTTTGAGAGGCCGAGGCAGGTAGATCACCTGAGGTCAGGAGTTCGAGACCAGCCTGGCCAACATGGTGAAACCCAGTCTCTACTAAAAATACAAAAAAATTACGTGGGCATAGTGGTGTGCGCCTGTAATCCTAGCTACTCTGGAGGCTGAGGTACGAGAATCGCTTGAACCCAGGAGACAGAGGTTGCAGTGAGCCAAGATCGCACCACTGCATGCCAGCCTGGGTGACAGAGTGAGACTCCATCTCAAAAAAAAAATAAAAAAAAAATCTAACGACTGGCATCACTTATTCTTTTTTTTTGTTTGTTTCAATACAGTCTCTCTGTCCCTCAGGCTGGAGTGCAGTGGCACGATCACAGCTCACTGCAGCCTCAACCTCCCTGGGCTCAGGTGATCCTCCCGCCTCAGCCTCCCGAGCTACAGGGACTACATGTGTATGCCATCACACCAGGCTAATTTCTTTGTATTTTTTGTGGAGACAGGGTTTTTCCATGTTGCTCAGACTGGTTTGGAACTCCTGGCCTCAAGCAGTCCGCCTGCTCTGGCCTCCCAAAGTACTGGGATTACAGGCGTGAGTGACCTCGCCCGGCTCATTCTTGAGATAAGAGCTGAGTTAAGAACCTGGCCTGCCAGGGCTGGGGGTGTGACATGAGCACATTGTGAATTAACATCATGGAAGAGCAGAAGAATTCAGAGTTTAGTTCTTCCTAGCTGTGAGTCTGAACTCTGAAGAAAAGTGTATGTGTATACATATGTGGTGTGTGTGTATGTGTGTATTTTATATATGTGTATGTACATAGAGAGAGATGGAGAGAGAAAGAACCATTGTAGGTACATGTTAAATAGTATTATTTGTTGGTTGATGGTTAATATTCAGGCACAGAAGAGGGGAGGGTTGGGTGCGTATTTCATTTTTGCATATGCTGTTCTCTCCATGGAATCCCCACCCCCACTCCTGCTTTTTTCATTTTCAGTGAACAAGTATGTTTATATATTGAGCATTTACCATACACCAGGCACGTGGCTGGGTCCCTGCCTCCTGGAGCAAACAAAAAGGTAGGTACTATCTATTTTCCAGGTTCCACACAAGCTGCCCCCCAGACAGAAGAGGGACACAGACTTTCTCTGGCGTCTTTATGAAATCTGAAATCAAACACATGGATCCATTTTCCTTTGCTGCTCTTCAGCTAGATGACTTCTCTTCATTAGGATGTCAGCATGAACCTCACCTTTTCTAGAAGACACTGACGGGGTTTCAGGACACACTACCCCAAACCTTGGCATTTGAGAAAACAGCAAAAGCAGGAAGATCACTCTGCCCTTCCGCTCGCCCTTTTCCCTGAAGCAGGCCATAAAAACCTCATCCGAGAGTGCCCTCCCTGCAACGGGAGGAAAGGAACGTGTTTATCTCTAAAGACACAGAGATACCAAGAAAAATCTGAACGAACAGGCCTTGCTCAGATTCCTCCTGTGACTACCATGAGATCATATGCTTGTTCTCCAACTGTGCTTCTTCTCAACTGTCTACTCTTTGTCAAAACTAAGTGTACAGATACACGTCTGTTTCTTTGGGTCTCTGTTTTGTTATGAAGGCCTCTGTGTCACATAATATTTTTTTTTTTTTTTTTTTTGAGACAGAGTGTTGCTCTGTCGCCA
>NW_012122931.1:11481806-11488728 GCF_000951035.1 Colobus angolensis palliatus
AAAGATATTTCTTTTCTCTCCAACACCATTGACAATCACTGCCAGAAGTCAGGTCCCCAGTTACAAGTTTCCCTCATATCCTGGATTTCTCTCTTCTCTGATTCATCAGGACTTGCAACTGTGATTATTTGTTACACTATTTAATTAGTTTATTTATTTATTTTTTATTTTATTACACTTTAAGTTCTAGGGTATATAGACGTGCAGGTTTTTTACATAGGTATACATGTGCCATATTGGTGTGCTGCACCTATTAACTCATCATTTACATTTGGTTTTCTTCCTAATGCTATCCCTCCCCCCACCCCATGACAGGCCCCGGTGTGTGATGTTCCCCACCCTGTGTCCAAGTGTTCTCATTGTTCAGTTCCCACCTATGAGTGAGAACATGCCGTGTTTGGTTTTCTGTCCTTGCCATAGTTTGCTCAGAATGATGATTTCCAGCTTCATCCATGTTCCTACAAAGGACATGAACTCATCCTTTTTTATGGCTGCGTAGTATTCCATGGTGTATATGTGCCACATTTTCTTAATCCAGTCTATCATTGATGGACATTTGGGTTGGTTCCAAGTCTTTGCTATTGTGAATGTTATGCTATTTAATATCATCCCGTTGCTAGACTGTAAATGCCATGAGGGGAGGGTGTGTGTTTTTTCACTTTAATATCCCTCAGCTCCCACTGCTGTGCAATTAGCCTTCAATAGAAATGTATTGAATGAGGAAACAGGCAGAAGAGAAAGCATTCTGAGGGCAATAATGTAAAAGAAACAAACACATGCATTCAAAACCTCCCCTCCTCTCCCCTCCTCTCCCCTCCCCTCCCCTCCCCTTCCCTTCCCTTCCTTCTGACAGAGTCTTGCTCTGTTGCCCAGGCTGGAGTGCAGTAGCACAATCATAGCTTGCTGCAGCCTCAAACTCCTGGGCTCAAACCATCCCCCAACCTCAGCCTCCCCAGTAGCTAGGACCGCAGGTATGCAACACCACACTCAGCTAATTAAAACAATGTTTTGTGTGTGTGTGCGTGTGTGTGTGTTTGTAGAGACAGGGTCTTGCTATGTTGCCCACATTGGTCTCGAATTCCTGCCCTCAAGCAATCCTCCCGCCTTGGTCTCCCAAAGCGTTGGAACTACAAGTATGAGCCATTGCACCAGGCCTTGTTTTTCTTTTTGAGCAGCTGAGATGAGATGGCAGGGCTTTGGCAAACCAGATTGAGCTCAATCTTTTGGGGCAAAACCAAGGAAAGTAATAATAATATTATTAATAATAATAACTTATTATCCAGTCACCCAGGCTGGAATGCAGTAGTGTGATCTCAGCTCATTAGAGCCTTGACTTCCTGGGCTCAAGCAATCCTCCCACCTCAGCATCCTGAGTAGCTGGGACCACAGGTGTGCACCCCTATGCTTGGCTAATTTTTTGTGTGTGTTTTTTGTTTTTGGTAGAAATGGGGTATCGCCATTTTGCCCAGGCTAGTCTCAAACTCCTGAGCTCAAGCCATCTGCTGCCTGCCTCAGCCTCCCAATATGTTGGAATTAAGGCATGAGCCACTGCACCCAGTTGGAATAATTACTTGTCTCATCCACCTCTTGTTGCTGGGGGGTGCTGAAGGCAGCTGAACGTAGGCTTTGCCAGGCCCATGAGGGAAGCCCCTCAGGGTCTCTCTGCTGGAGGCTAGGCCTCCCCAGGTCTGCACCTCTGTCTAGGGTTTCAGCTCTGTCACATCTGTATCCATCCCCACCCCTATGTCCCACACTTGAAAATCTCCTGTCTGTTTTTGTTTTTTGCCAAGTCCCTAACCTCTCCTGGGAGGGCCCAGGGCCCTGTCTCCATTCAGAGGCTGGAGACCTGAGGCCAGACTTGCCAGCAGACCTCAGCCACGCCACCAGGCACCTCCCTTAGACCCCAGCGCAGCCTTGATTTCTTTCTTCAAAAGCTGTGTTGGCTGGGCCGCGCGAGATCCAGCGACAGTTCCCACCAAACTCCCAAGCTGACTGCAGACGTTTGTGCTGTCAACAGAATTGCAGAAAATGCAATTCGTGTTGTTAATGAGCAGCTTGTTTGGGTAAACAAACCAGGTGAGGTGAAAAAAGTGATGCTCTCCAGTAGGAAACACAAGCGAACATTAACCAGATGGAGAGCCGCGTGCTTCCGCACACTTCCTACTCCGTGAGGCTCTGGGTGGCTGCAGCGGACATTCCTGGCACTGCCTGGAACCTGGGATGCTGCACACCTCCTGCCTGGCCTGAATCTCCTCCCAAGGGAGAAGAGCCACTTTGTACCCAGCACCGCCCTGGGCCTGGCACTGTGCCTCACGTCTTGCCTGGCCTGAGCCTGGTTTATCATCTGTCCTCATAGCACTATACAAGGTACATGTCATAGCTGGGGAAACTGAGGCTCCAAGATGAGGAAGAGGCTTGCTCCAAGTCAGGATGGTGGATTTGAACCCAGGTCAGTCCAGCCTGACTTCTCAAGTCTATGGTCTCACCAATGCCCCACCCACCCCCTTTGCCCTCATCCCCTGCCTCGTCCTCCCGTCTTAGCCTCAAGGAGGCCTCCGTGGCTGCCACTCACTGTCTCCTCCCTCAGACTGTGCAGCTGAGGACATTTTTAGCTTCCCACAGAGGAGATTCCCTGCTTGTCTGGTCAGGAAAGCACAGCTTTCTTGTTGCTTCTTTTTTTGAGACAGTCTCCCTTTATTGCCCAGGCTGGAGTATAGTGGTGCAGTCTTGGCTCACTGCAACCTCTGCCTCCTAGGCTCAAGAGATTCTCATGCTTTAGCCTCCTGAGTATCTGGGATCACAGGCACACACCACCACGTCTGCCCAACTTTCTTTGTATTTTTGGTAGAGACAGGGTTTCCCCATGTTGGCCAGGCTGGTCTCGAACTTCTGACCTCAAGTGATCCACCCGCCTCAGCCTCCCAAAATGCTGGGATTACAGGTGTGAGCCATTGTGCCTGTACAGCTTTCTAAAAGTTGCACAGGTCGATCTTTGACTAGCTTCCTCATAGCAACAAAGTCTGTGGGTGTGTGTGCGTGCATGTGTATGTGTGTATGTGTGCACATCCATCCATTTATTCCAAGAGGAACGGCTTGTCCCTGGAAAATCAATAATTTAGAGGCATTCACAGTCCTCACATAATAAGCTGACTACATACTCTGTTTTGTTAGCCTCAGATCATTCAGGAAAACACACACACACACACACACACGGATGTGGCTATATTTTACAACCATGAATGATATGGGTAATTGCAATGGCTAAATATGTCTCCCATACAGACAGGGCCAGGAAAAGGGAGGTTCAAGTCTACATATGTTTCTGGCTCTCTCTCTGCATTGCTCAAGAAAAAAACCCCACATCACATTCATATGTTATAATGCCATGAGTTATTTTCCCCTTAGCATTCAAGGGGAAAGAGTCCATTAAGCTGTCATTGGCCACATAACCAGCAGGAGAAGTTGGGGCAGACAGTTTGGCTTTAGCTGCCCTGGAGCACATGTGCTCTACCCCAAGAAGAACACTCAATGGT
The DNA here is from genome assembly GCF_000951035.1 of Colobus angolensis palliatus. Taxonomy (NCBI): domain Eukaryota; kingdom Metazoa; phylum Chordata; class Mammalia; order Primates; family Cercopithecidae; genus Colobus; species Colobus angolensis. The sequence continues at coordinate 11,485,340 of NW_012122931.1, forward strand.
GTCTATGTGCATTTGCCCTAGAAGCAGAAATCAATTACTCCGACGGCTATTAGAGGGATGATCTGGTTGGGAAGGCTTGCTGTGAATGCAGCCAATGTTCATTCCAGAGTTCCTTATATGTATTATATCTTTTTTACTACCAGAGTCTTAGAGAGAGAAGGAGGCTGTCACAGAACCAGAACATGGTACCTGCTGGGGTGAGCCAAGAACTTTCCAGCTCCAAACCTTATGCTCTTAACCACTAGGCTATCCTGCCTCACCTGCAAATGTGAGTGGTTTACTTCATACCCAACATCATGGGAGCTCCCAGCTTTTGAGGGGCCACATATCACATGTCAGGCCCCATGGATGATCTCGTTTAATCCTCACCACAACCCTATAAGGCAAGCACTTCTATGATCTCGATGTAACAGTTGAGGAGACTAACGCTTGGGAAACTGGAAAGGACATGCCCTAAGTCCCCCAGCTCAAATGCAGCAGGTATGTGAACGAAGGGAGTTGGTTTTCCACTCTGCTACACTGCCATACGGCTAGCAGCACAGGCCCAGAAGCAGGGGGAGCTTCCACAGGCAGCTGCTTTTGATGAATTCAGAGCAGTATACACGGAGCAATCCAGCTCCTTCCCTCATGGAGGTGGAAGCCTTTCCTTTGAGTGAGCCAATTATTTTCAGCAAGGTTTTTTTTTTTTTTTTGAGACAGAGTCTTGCTTTTGTTACCCAGGCTTGGCTCACTGCAACCTCTGGGACAAGTGATTCTCCTGCCTCAGCCTCCCGAGTAGCTGGGATTACAGGTGCCTGCCACCATGCCCGGCTAATTTTTTTTTTTTTAGTGGGGACGGGGTTTCACCATGTTGGTCAGGCTGGTCTCGAACTCCTGGCCTCAGGTGATCCATCCACCTCAGCTTCCCAAAGTGCTGGGATTACACGCGTGAGCCACTGTGCCTGGCTTAGAATGAGCCAATTATTTGCAAAAAGCAAAAAATAATTTATGCATATTAGGTAATGAGGATGCTGTTCAGGATATTTTTAGCTGAGTGGAGAGAAAGAGAGACGGGAGGTTGGTAGAACTTGTTTTGGAAGAAGAAGAGAGACAGCTTGGGAATCAGGTCTTAGCACAAGTCTCAGCTCTTACCACTTTTGGTTGGGTGACATGAAGTGGGGTTGATAGCAGGGATCATCTCTCTTCTCTAGAAGTGTGTATCATAGTACCAACCTTCCAGGAGCATTGTCAAGATTGAAGATAATGTGAGTAAAACATATAGCAGTCACTGGCTGTACCTATGATAATTATTCATTTATCAAATATTTATTATTGCTGAGCCCTCAGTGTTTACAGATATAAACATTTTATCCTCACCACCATCCCATGAAGTACTAGGTTGGTGCAAAGGTAATTGCAGTTTTTGCCATTAAAAGTAATAGATTCTTATTCTCCACTCAGATGCTAGGGTAAGTCAATCACCGTCATTCATTTTGTGTGCCTTGATTTGTGACATAGGAGAAATACTGGTATAAAAGCTTTAGAATTTACTGGGCATGGTGGCTCATGCCTGTAATCCCAGCACTTTGGGAGGCTGAGGTGGGTGGATCACCTGAGGTCAGGAGTTCGAGACCAGCCCAGCCAACATGGCAAAACTCCATCTCTACTAAAAATACAAGAATTAGCCAGGCATGGTGGCAGGTGCCTATAATCCCAGCTACTCAGTAGGCTGAGGCAGGAGTATCGCTTGAACCTGGGATACAAACGTTGCAGTAGCCAAGACCACACCACTGCACCCCAGCCTGGGTGACAGAGCAAGACTCCATCTCAAAAAAAAAAAAAAAAAAAAAAAAAAAAGCTTTAGAATTCAGACAACTAAAATTTCTACTAACAATTAAAACACAAAAATTGTTATGTGAGGTATCTGTCTAGAAGGGGTAATTAAAATAAATAAGATATACGTGTGTGTGTGCATGTGTGAGTGCATGAAAAATGTATAAAGAAAAACTTTAGCAGAGAGTCCAAAGTCCAACTCACTTCCAAAATGTTGGAGCCATATGGTGACTATTTTCAAAATGGAAGAGAACAGGGTCTCTGGAGTTTAGGCTTGGGTCTTGCCTAAAAGACTGAGCCAATCAGTTGGAAACGGGAACAGTCCCAGGGGAGGGGGTCCTAGAAGTCCTGACAAGTAGAATTAATATCCAAAGTGAGTTGGGCAGATTCAAGGTCAGGGCTGGGAAAACAAGGCATGTATCAAATCCTAGAGATGAGGGGAGAAGGAATGGCAAGGTAGGAGGCACGGAAGCAAGTTCGAGCACACAGAGGTCCTTTTACAGGGTGTCCAGCCTGAGCCATAGTAAGTAAGCAAGGTGGCTGAAGAGGCTACACCAGGCCAGGTTCTGAACTGTGGCTGAACTGTGTCCCCAACACCGAGCATAAGGCACCAAGCACAGAGTGAGCCCACTGGAAATGTCTGCTGAATGCTACGCTGCCAGGCTGGAGAGAGAAATGTGCCACCCCTGGGAGCAAGAAAGAGTCCTAATCACAGGACCTGGCACACAGGAAGGACTTGGAAAAAGGGTGAATGGATGGTTCATGACACCTTGCTTGGGTTTCCTAGTTCAGCCAACCAAATGCAAAGTAAGGTCCACTGACTGCCCCTCAGGAAGCCAGCCTAAGCCAGTGGGATGCAGGATTCAGAGCTGAAGGCTGGTGGAATGCAGGGGAGAAGTAAGCAGGCTGCTGAGGCCCTGTGGGTACTCATGGGAATGCCATTCATACTGGCATCTGGGTCAGGCTTAAGTCAGTGGTTCCACACCTGTTTGTGGATCTGTATCACTTGTGGAACTTGTTAAAACACAGTGCTTCTGATCTCCCTTCTGAAGTAGAATTTCCAAGACCAGAACTCTAGACTCCATGTTACAGACAAGCATCACAGGTGATACTGGTACACACAGCTAAATAGGGGAACCAAGGCTTTAAACCATGAATTCTCTCTGGCCATTCTTAGAATTCGGCTTTTATTGGTTGGTTGGTTGGTTGGTAAGAAGACAAATATATAATAGTTAACACTGAGCCATTGCAATAAGATTAATCATGTACTTCCCATGCATTAACACATTTAACTTTCACAATGATTCTATGAGGAAGGGACTATTCTTTCCATTTTACAAATAAGAAAACTCAGTCTGAGAGAGGTTAATAATTTTCCCAAGGTCACACACACAGCCAGGCATTCTGGCTCCAGAGCCCATTCTCTTAGCTTCCATGAGAAGAGATTTAAGTATATCACTTTAAATCCATGTATAGGCCAAGTGTGGTGGCTCACGCCTGTAATCCCAGCAATTTGGGAGGCTGAGGTGGGCAGATCACCTGAGGTCAGGAGTTCAAGACCAGCCTGGCCAACATAG
>NW_012122931.1:11494563-11497810 GCF_000951035.1 Colobus angolensis palliatus
TTTTTTAGTAGAGACGGGGTTTCTCCATGTTAGCCAGGATGGTCTCGATCCCCTGACCTCGTGATCCACCCGTCTCGGCCTCCCAAAGTGCTGGGATTACAGGCTTGAGCCACTGCACCTGGCCGAAATGTACACTTTAAAACTGGTTACAGTGGTCAACTTTCTGTTATGCACATTTTACCACAATTTTTAAAAATGTATAAAAAATAGAAGGTGAGCAAATGCACCAGCTGAATATACTAAGTTCAAATTTAAGCAAGTACTTCCCAAATCTTGTTCCGTGGCTTATTATTCTTGAGGAATGTGCCTCAGAATAAGGGTTTTGTGGTTGTTTAGTCATTTTTTCAAAAAATATTTACTGGTCACTGTCTGCATGCTAGGCTCTGTACTAGATGTTGAGAACTAGGTATGGACAAACCTGATGTGGTTCCTGTCTTTATCAATTGGACAATTTAGCAGAATAATATTCCCATTCATTGAAAATCAAATATACAGCAAGAACCTTACATTCTTCATTTTATTTTATCTTTGTAAGGTGGGTATTATTATCCTCTTACTAAAGAAGAGGAAACCAAGGCTCAGAAAATGTAAATAACATTCTCCAAGTTCACTCAACTAGCAACCTGGGTCCATCTGGCTCTAGAGTCACAATAACCAAAAGGAGAAAACAATCCAGGCTGGGTGCAGTGGCTCACGCCTGTAATCCCAGCACTTTGGGAGGCTGAGGCAGGCGAATCACGAGGTCAAGAGATCGAGACCATCCTGGCCAACATGGTGAAACCCTGTCTCTATTAAAAATGCAAAAATTGGCCAGGCGCGGTGGCTCAAGCCTGTAATCCCAGCACTTTGGGAGGCCGAGACGGGTGGATCACGAGGTCAGGGGATTGAGACCATCCTGGCTAACACGGTGAAACCCCGTCTCTATTAAAAATGCAAAAATTGGCTGGGCATGATGGTGCATGCCTGTAATCTCAGCTACTTGGGAGGCTGAGGCAGGAGAATTGCTTGAGCCTGGGAGGCGGAGGTTGCAGTGAGCTGAGAGCATGCCACTGCACTCCAGCCTGGGCGACAGAGTGAGACTCTGTCTCAAAAAAACAAAAAACAAAAATAAGTCCATGTATAGTCAGGAGAAGAGGGGACTGCAAAGAAATTACATGTGCTATTTATTCTTGTTTTGTATTTTTTAACAATATAGTACTAGTTATACTAACAATATAGTTATTACCAAGAAAAATAATGTTGGATGAATTAATGAATAAATCAGTAAAGGAAAATCACAGCAAGATAAAACATTGTATCTTAGGGAACTAACCAATGATCCCAGAATCAGGAGTTAGGCCATCTGAGCTAAGTTTTGGTGGCTTGCTGGCCATTAGATCTCAGGTAAGTCATTCAAGCCTGCTGTGTATCAGAATCATTTTGTTTTATTTTATTTAGCCTGTTACCCAAGCTAGGGAGCAGTGGCAGGATCATAGCTCACTGTAACCTTAGAACTCCTAGGCTCAAGTGATCCTTCCACCTCAGTCTTCAGAGTAGCTGGGATGACAGGTGTGTACCACCATGCCCGGCTAATTTTCTTTTTAATTATGTTTTGTAAAAATGAGGTCTTGCTATGTTGCCCAGGCTGGTTTTGAACTCCTGGCCTAGAGTGATCCTTCCACCTTGGCCTCCCAAAGCACTCAGATTATAGGCATGAGCCAGCATTTCTGGCCGGCATTTTTCACTTTTAAAGCAAGGACAGTAGCTCTCCCTGATTATTGAGTAGTTGGGAAAATATAAACTATTAAGTATTTGCAAGGTCGTTGATATGGTTTGACTGTGTCCCCACCCAAATCTCATCTTGAATTCCCATGTGTTGTGGGAGGGACCTGGTGGGAGGTAATTGAACCACGGGGGCAGGTCTTTCCCATGGTGTTCTCATGATAGTGAATAAGTCTCATGAGATCTGATGGTTTTATAAAGGGGAATTTCCCTGCACAAACTCTCTCTTTTTGCCTGCTGCCATCCATGTAAGACGTGACTCGCTCCTCCTTGTCTTCCACTATAGTTGTGAGGCTTCCCCAGTCACGTGGAACTATAAGTCCATTAAACCTCTTTCTGTTGTAAATTGCCCAGTCTCGGACATGTCTTTATCAGCAGTATGAGAACAGCCTAATGCAACAGTATTATTAACAATAATAAAATAATGAACATCTATCCAGAGAACAGGTGAGTGTCTGGGCTGGGATTACTAATCACAAATGAGGAAAGGCTCAGGTACTCATACTTAGTTCTCAAAAGGAGATAATGATTCTTACCTTATCTCATACACAAAAAAATTTACTCAAAATGGAAATACCTAAATGTAAGAGTTAAAATGATAAAATCTCTTAGGAGAAAAGGAAGAGACTTCATGACATTGGATTTGGCAGTTATTTCTTGGATATGACACCAAAGGCATCAGCAACAAAAGAAAAAATAAGCTGAACTACATCAAAATTAAAAGGCTTTCTGCACCAAAGAGCACTATCAATAGAGTGAAAAACCAATACACTGAATGGGAGAAAATATTACAAATCATATATCTGATAAGGAATTAACATCCAAAATATATCAATAACTCCTACAACTTAACAACAAAAAACCCAATCTGATTGCAAAATGGGCAAAAGACTTGAATAGACATTTCCCCACAGAAGGTACACAAGTGGACAACAAGCTCACAAAACGATGCTCAAATCACTAATCATTAGAGAAATGCAAATTAAAACCACAGTGAGATATCACCTCACACCCATTAGGATAGCTATTAGGAAAAAAGAAAGAGAAACTCCAAACCCCAAAATAACAAGTGTTGATGAGGAAGTAGAGAAATTGGAACCCTGCTGCACTGCTGATGGAAATGTAAAATGGGGCAACTGCTATGGGAAACAGTAGAATAGTTCCTCGGAAAATTTGAAAAGAATTGCCACATGATCCAGCAATTGCACTTATGAGTACTATCCAAAAGAACTGAAAGCAGGGTCTTGAAGAGATATTTCTATACCCACGTTCATAGCAGCTTTATTCACAAGAGCCAAAAGGCAGAAACAACCCAAGTGTCCATTGGCAGATGAATGGAGAAACACAGCGCCATATACACATACCATCAACTACTGTTCCTTAAAAAGGGGCCGGGCGCGGTGGCTCATACCTGTAATCCCAGCACTTTGGGAGGCCGAGGCGGGCGGATCACGAGGTCAGGAGATGGAGACCATCCTGGCTAACA
>NW_012122931.1:11502858-11504325 GCF_000951035.1 Colobus angolensis palliatus
AAAAAAAAAAAAAAAAAAAACAACAATTCAAATGGCCATCAGCTAAAACCACTTAAATGTACACAATTTAATGTATCAGGAACAACAGACCACTGAATCCTGACACACAGATCATTTGTTCTGCCATTTCACACTGTATGATTGGGGGCCAATAGAGCTCCCTGGGGTTGCTGTTTTCCCCTCGATAAACACAGCTCCCTAAAATTCCAAGCAGAAAAAACAAACAGGTACAAAAGAGCAAGAGCAAGCTTGGAAACTGAGGAGCATCAAAGTGTCAATGCAGGTGGTACCACCTCTACGGTTGGACTTTTATCTGCTAGATCTGCTTAGCCTATTTTGACAACAGTCGAGAAGGCAAAGTTCCTAAATCCTTTCTTTTCACCGGAAGGTTTACATTCCAAAAATTGATTATGGGACGTACTTGGCACAGAGGTCTCATTTCATTTGAATGACATCAGCTTCACCTAGGTTTAAAGGAATTATAAAATCAGTAAGCCACTGAATTATAGAACTTTAGAACCCAAAAGGACTTTGGAAGGAGGTCACCTGGCCTGATTCTCTTATTTTGGTTAAATCTGTGGCTTGCTCAAAATCAAATAGCCAAGCATGGCTGAGCCTGCTGGGTGTCCTGCAATATCAATCCTCCACTACTTTCCTGGAAATGCCATTCCCTTCCCTCTACTTTTTAGCTGTGGACACTATTGTCTGGTTGTCTGAAATAAAGGCTGTATTTTCTAGTAAGGTGTGGTTGCATGACTAATTTCTGGCCAGTGGGATGTAAATAGAAGTGGTGTGAGTAATTCCTGGGAAGTACACTTAAAGGTCAGGGTTTGACATGGGCAGATCCTTCTATCTTCCTGCAGGCTGGGCTGCAGATTGGATAGCAAGAGTTTAAGCAGCCATCCTGGACTATGAGGTGGAAGTTCTATTTGCAGAATCGGAGAGCAATAAGATAGAATTCTGGGTCTCCGTTAATTATAGGATTGTCACACCAGCCCTGGAATGTTAATCGCCAGACTTTACGTGAAAGAGAAATAAAATTCTATTTTTTTCAACAATTTTTATTTCATTTCTCTATCGTTTACAGTTGAATTGAATTCTAACTGATACAGAATGTGAACAAACAAGTTGGGCTGAGAATTCAGGTCTTCTGAATCCAAGCACGGTAGTCTTTATTATTATGTTAATCACTTTTACAAAATATATTTATTTATTTCAGAGATGGGGCCCCGCTATGTTGCCCAGGCTGGAGTGCAGTGGCTATTCACGGGCATGACCATAGTGTGCCGCAGCCTTGAACTCCTAGGCTCAGTCTTAAACTCCTGGGCTCAGCCTCCTGAGTAGCTGGGACTACATGAACAAGCCACGGAGCTGGCGTACCTTATTACTTTTTTTTTTTGAGACGGAGTGTCGCTCTGTCACCCAGGCTGGAGTGCAGTGGCACAATCTCAGCTCACTGCAAGCTCC
>NW_012122931.1:11504375-11505075 GCF_000951035.1 Colobus angolensis palliatus
CACTTTGGGAGGCCGAGGCGGGCGGATCACGAGGTCAGGAGATGGAGACCATCCTGGCTAACACGGTGAAACCCCGTCTCTACTAAAAATACAAACAAATAGCTGGGCATGGTGGCGGGTGCCTGTAGTCCCAGCTACTCGGGAGGCTGAGGCAGGAGAATGGCATGAACTCGGGAGGTGGAGCTTGCAGTGAGCTGAGATGGTGCCACTGCACTCCAGCCTGGGCGACAGAGCGAGACTCCATCTCACAAAAAAAAAAAAAAGAAAGAAAGGAAATTCTGACATACACTTCAACTTGAATGGACATTGAAGATATAATGCTAAGTGAAATAAGCCAGTCACAAACAAATAATGTACGATTCCACTTATACGAGGTCATGAGAGTGGTCAAATTCACAGGCAGGCAGAAACTAGAATAGTGGTTGCCAGGGATAAAGTGGAGGGGAACGGAGGATGGGAGGGGGAGTTTTTGTGCTGTTTAATGGATACAAAGCTTCAATTTGGGAAGATGAAAAAAGTTCTGGAGGAGGATGGTGGTGATAGATGTATAACAATGTGAATGTACTTAATGCCATTGAAATGTACACTTTATTTATTTATTTATATTTTTTTTGAGACGGAGTCTGGCTCTGTCGCCCAGGCTGGAGCGCAGTGGCCGGATCTCAGCTCACTGCAAGCTCCGCCTCCCCAGGTTCACGCC
>NW_012122931.1:11510615-11513607 GCF_000951035.1 Colobus angolensis palliatus
CGCTCTGTCACCCAGGCTGGAGTGCAGTGGCACAATCTCAGCTCACTGCAAGCTCCACCTCCCGGGTTCACGCCATTCTCCTGCCTCAGCCTCCCCGGCAGCTGGGATTACAGGCGCCTGCCACCATGCCTGGGTAATTTTTTGTAATTTTTTTTAGTAGAGACAGGGTTTCATCATGTTAGCCAGGATGGTCTGCATATCCTGTCCTCGTGATCCACCCACGTCGGCCTACCAAAGTGCTGGGATTACAGGCGTGAGCCACCACGCCTGCCCTTTTTTTTTTCTTTTGAGACAGTCTCGCGCTGTTGCTCAGGCTGGAGTGCAGTGGCATGATCTTGGCTCACTACAGCTTCTGCCTCCTGGATTCAAGTGATTCTCCTGCCTCAGCCTCTTGAATAGCTGGGACCACAGGTGCCTGCCACCACACCTGGCTAATTGTTTTGTATTTTTAGTAGAGATGGGTTTTCACTGTGTTGGTTGTCAGGCTGGTCTTGAACTCCTTCCTCAAGTGATCCACTCACCTTGGCCTTCCAAAGTGCTGGGATTACAGGTGTGAGCCACCATGCCTGGCCACTGGTTACCTTATTAATTTTAATAATAAAAGCCAAACTGTGCTAAGTGTTTTATATATAATAGTTACTTAAAATTTTTGAGTCCTTAATATGTGATAGGCACTGTTTAAATACTTTATAAATGTCACTAACTCATTTAATCCTCATGTCAACTCACTAAAATAGGTCTATTATTATCATCATTTCCATTTTACAGACGGAGAACCTGAGACACACAGAGAAGGAATAATTCACCCAAGGTCACGTATTTAGTAAGAGGTAGAGCTGAGATTTAAACCCTGGCAGTCTGGTTCTAGAGCCTGTGCTCTTTGCTCCTATGTTGCACTCGCTCTTATGATGGAAGCTTCTCATCACCCTCTATACTAAGGAGGAAACTGAAATATACACTTGTCTAATCATTTGCATAAAATCTACCAGTCAATGCTGAAGCCAGAATTAGAAGATTTCTCAGTCCCAGTCCAGTGCTCTCTCCTCAGACCACCCTGCTGTCTCTGAGGCCACCTGAGCAGACACGTAATCTCCACCTTCTACCTCCCTCTCCAACACACACACACACACACACACACACACACACACACACACACACACGCCACCCAGCAGGTACCCAGACATTTTTGTGGCCAGGATGGCTACAACCTCCTTTGAAAAGCAGCCAGCTTTGCCCTCCACCAATAACTTTCTTATTTATAGTCTCCTGCTCAGAGCTTTTGAACTGGCTGCCCATTCCAGGGAAGATCTTGATAACAACTGTTCCTTGGAGAGGTTTCACAGGTGAATAAACACCACAGAGCTCCTGCCTGTCTAGCAGAGCTTTGCTCCTGGGGGTGTTTACAAGTCGGTATTGGTGTCTGGGTGCATAAGACTTTAAATTCAAAATGACAGTTTGGACATTTTCACTTTTTTTTTGGTTTTAATTTTAAAAAGTTTACCTTTTGACTCCAACAACCTCAAGGTACAGGCAAAAGGGAGAAACTACCTTTATTCAGAAGGTGACTCAAGCAGAAATTTTTTTTTTTTTTTTTCGAGACGGAGTCTCACGCTGTTGCCCAGGCTGGAGTGCAGTGGCCGGATCTCGGCTCACTACAAGCTCCGCCTCCCGGGTTCACGCCATTCTCCTGCCTCAGTCTCCCGAGTAGCTGGGACTACAGGCGCCCGGTAGTTTTTTTGTATTTTTTAGTAGAGACGGGGTTTCACCGTGTTAGCCAGGATGGCCTCGATCTTCTGACCTCGTGATCCGCCCGTCTCGGCCACCCAAAGTGCTGGGATTACAGGCTTGAGCCACCGCGCCCAGCCAGAAGAAATCTTCTACGAGTTATCTTATTGCTTTCTTTGCTCCTAGCCTGGCCAGGAGCTAGGACGCAGGACTAGTTACACAGCGGCTATGGGGTGGGGGTAGGGTAAGGAGGCACTCCATGGATTTATAAGAACTGAAATGGCAGAAGCGATTAATGGCTTCAGGACAGAAAATTGAAAAAAGGAAAAAAAAAAAGCCTAATATTAAAAGTGTCTTTGGACTTGTGGAAGGTGCCACTTTAAAGCATGACTGTGTCACATGTCTGGAATTATTCAATCTGGACACTAATCTTGCCTTCACTCGCTACTAATTATGTGACCTTGGGAATGTGGCTCAGTTTCCTCTTTGTAAATTAGGGAGATGAACACAGGATTATTGTGAGGATTGGCACTAATGATGTACGGAAATACTGTGTCTGATTCAGAAAGGGCACTCACCCGCTCATTAAAGGGTGGCTAATGGTAGCTTTCATTATTGCTTCCTTTATGATCCCTCTGGGCCTAGAGGGGATGAAATTGAGGTGTTCATGGAAGTGAATCCCAAGGCGGGGAGCAGGGGTAGGTAGCAGGTTGGTGATCTCGGCTCTCAAATCCTTTCATCTGCACTGAGTTAATCTCTATCAGGGACTTTTGTGGTAAAAGGAGGCTTCGATGTTGGAGTCCCCAAAACGGCTGATAAAGGGAGACAGAGGTCCTCAAGGGGAGGGCAGAGCTGAGTCACCATATGGGTCCACGAAGCCCCCAAGTGGCTTTCCTGTAGGTATGTGGGGTCTCCTTCAAGCTCTAAGGGGAAAGGAAGAGGAAAGGCCTTCAGATGGGGAAGTGGACGGTGTGATGCAGAAGAGGTTCTGCACGGAACTTACTGGAAAGTGCGGGATGTTAAAGGGAAGACGTGTTTTCACGGAGGCCTGGGCGGGAGACATTAGCTGTCCGTTAGAAGGGTTGGGTGGGAGGCCTCCAAGGGGAGGATGGGTGGTGGTTTCCTCGGGAGGGCTAGGGGTCTCCATGAGAGGATTAGGGTCTCTTCAGGGCGGCTGTGAGTGGAGGTTTCCAGCGGGACGCAGTGGGGTGGAAACGTGTAAGGGCCTGCACAGGAACGCCACAGCCCTCCGGGGCCCGCGCCCGGG
>NW_012122931.1:11514177-11523608 GCF_000951035.1 Colobus angolensis palliatus
ATCCAGTAAGGCGCGGAGGCGGGGTGCGCGCGGGGTGGCAGGGCGCCGGGGGCCAGGTGTCCCCTCCTCACCTGGGGGCCGGAACAGCTGAGATTACTGGGCGGCCCCCTCCCCGGGTTTACGGAGAGCCCCTGAAAATGGCCCTTCAACTGTGGGGAGGGGGAGTGGGAAAGCCCCGGAAGCACCTCCCCAAACGGGCATGTTTGGGGCGCTCCTGAGAGTTGGCAGGTCCGGAGAGGTTGCAGCCTGGCTGCTTGAGGCCTGCGGCCCCCGCAGTAGTCGCGTGAGGTTCTTAGAGGGAGGGGTCACACTCATGGACCTAAGGTGTGGATGGCCGGTGAGGAAGGCCCGTCTCTCTCCTAGTTCCCCCCTCTTATCTGTGAAAATCTCCACACGGCAAGGGCCAAAGGGTGTGAAGGAGGATACCTCGGTGTTGTAACCAAACACCTGCTCTTGATAATCGTTGGAAAGGCTTTGTAACTCAATCGGGCGAATTCCCCCACTCATTCATTCACCTGGAGGGTTGGCTTTCCGGTGGAGGGTTAGCTGTCCGGGAAATTGTTGATACATGTAACTTCAGAATCCACTGAAACATTGTTGCCCTCTTCGTAGACTTAGAAGTTGACTTTGTAAAGTGCAACTCTTAAGCGGTCCAATTTGGGTGTGTGGCTTTGGACTCTATCTCCCCTCCCAGGCAGGTCCTCTTGTGGCCTCTCCCTTCCTTTGCCCCAGAACTGGAGATGTTTTATCTCTAATTACTAACAAATGTTCGCTTTTTCCTCTGTGACTAATAGAATTGTTTAAGGGCATTAAAAAGCAAAGTTGACAGCATAGGCTTTTCTATAAAACAACTTTCCTAGAACACTTTAAACCCTCTTATGGGAAAGCCTGTGGAATGTGTTTATTTCAGCATTTTGCGAATTGTACTAGGGAAGTTGGAAAGGAGAAGGGCCTTAAGGGCGAAATCTAATAATTATTCAAACATTGCATCTCTTGTCCAGGTGATGCCCGTGCAGTGTGACCCTTGCCCAGCCTTGCAGTCCCCGTGTGGTTAGGCTTCCCATTTACAAAATATGTATGAGATGCGCTGCAGCAGCCTTGAGACATCTGCTGAATGAAACTAGAAAAGTTTGCTTATGGCAGTGAAAGTGGAAGAGTCGCATGAACACTCTGTTAAATCTTTATTTTTGTGGAAATGAGAAAAAAGTTAGAAGCATGCTCCAAACAAGAGCTTGAGAGGCTTGGGAGGTAAAAAGATGTCGTTTGTGAACCATTGGGATTAAAGAGGCACTCAAGTTTAGCTCCTACTTCCAAGTAAGAGTTGTAAACTTGGATTTCAATAGCACTTAGAAACACTTTCCAGAAGCCATCTTAGAGTTGCAGAGTATGCGTGAGGACACTTACCCTTCTTGTTACAGAAAAGTTCAGAAACTTGCCTGACATGAGGCGGTGAGTGTCAGAACCAGTATTAAAATCCAGCAAGTAAAAGTTGGGATGGCTAGCCGTCAAATCTCTGTTGCTCTCCAAGGTAGCAGGTTGACAAATAACATTTCTCAAATGTGTTTTGTGGAACCCATCGCTAATTCTGAGCACTTGGACAAGGGAGTTTACTAAGGCATGGAATTGTATTAATCGTGAAATGAGTATGAAGAATAGCCTTATTGATCTTGGAACTAGACTACTCTGTGATAAAAACTTAGGCTTGGGAAATATGTTAGTTTGTGGTGAAACTGAAACAGAATATGAAGAGAGAAGTTATGAAAAGTAGTTGTGATTTATAGTGACTGTTGATTATGCAACTTCTGCCTGTGGCTCAGAATGGGGATGGACAGGAAATTACCCACTTAAGTGCTTCTCTAGTTGTTGGAGAAGACGGAGCTTTGGTTACTACTGGCTGGCTATTCCCTCCTGGCAGGGCATTCAAGGTGTTCTCCTGGCTGTGGTGAAATCTAAGCGTGCAGGTTCCATTGAATAGGACAGTCTTGGAGGTAGGGGCAAGGGGGAGGGGTTCCCTTTGTTTTCTCTTGCTTATCTCTGATGCAACAAGTCAGTTGACTAGGTGGAATCAGATCTAGGTTCAAATTCCAGCTCTTTTTAATGCTAATTATGAAACTTCACGCAGACTGCCTTTTCAACCTCAGTTTCCCTGAGGTAAAATGGGGAGGAATGTGTCCAGGTTGTAGGGTTATTATGAGCAATGAACACAGTATCAATATAAATGCTAGGTCCATGTTAAAAACTCAGTAATTGTTAGTTTTTTTTATTTTTTTTCACCTTCTGTATCAAAGGACTAAGAACATTACTGTATATTAGAAATGTCAGAGAAAGGTATGTTTAAGGTAATGGAGAAGAAAATTTTAATGACCAAGGAATTAGGCTGTTAACATGCAGAGTAGGGCTTAACATTGTCTCATTATTATAAAATAAAAGTCGATTAAAAACAATATTGTGTGTAATTGTGAAGCTGGTGTCTGTTGTGTGATCAGTGATAAAGCACGTGAGTTGCTAGGCACAGGTGTTGAGATTTAGTGTTTGATCAGACTTCTCTTTCAAGTTTAAGCCTGGTTGAACACAACCTCTGTCAGGTACCATGGAAATCCTTAATGTGAACCATTTCATGAAACCCTCACTACTGTCCAGTGGTGGTGATGCTGTTTATTAACCACATTTTTCAAATGAGAGAATGAGAGTTTATAGGCCTAAGATCAGATGCCATCCCCTGGAAGCCTGCCTTGATGCCAGTTTCCTGTTGCCACCCCCACCCACTCCTGTTCCAGTCTAGGCCAGGTGCCCTTCATCCATGTTTCTGTGGCCCCTTGTGTTTATGGCAGACGCGGTACTGAATCTCGTTTCTGGTCTGTCTCCTTTACCATGCTGGACATAAACTTCTTGAGAGCAAGGACTGTCTTATTTATCTTTGAGTTCCCTGTGTCAGACTCAATGCCTGGCACGTGGTTGTTTGAGAAGAGTTCATGGAATGCATTTAAGAAATGCATTAGGATCTACATTAAGATTCTAATTAAGACTGAGTTCTCTGAGTTGAGTGTACATTGAGTTAAAAAAAGTTTAAACCCTTGAGGAAGAAAAGTTTTATATTTTATAAATTTTTAAGGCAAATTATACTGGTTTAGGCAGGCATTTCCTTTTACTAGAGTATTTAGTTTTGTTTTTTTTTTGAGACGGAGTTTCACTTTTGTTGCCCAGGCTGGATGGAGTGCAATGGCACAATCTCAGCTCACTGCAACCTCCACTCCCCGGTTCAAGCCATTCTCCTGCCTCAGCTTCCCTAGTAGTTGGGATTACAGGCATGAGACATCATGCCTAGCTAATTTTCTATTTTTAGTAGAGACAGGGTTTCTCCCATGTTGGTCAGGCTTGTCTCGAACTCCCAGCCTCAGGTGATCTGCCCGCCTTGGCGTCCCAAAGTCCTGGGATTACAGGTATGAGCCACCACGCCCAGCCTCATGTTTATTTTAATAAAGGAACATTGTCTTGCCTCAAATCAACATCTAATGGACAAAAACAGAGGTCATCAGTATGCAGGTCGCACCCTGGAAACCTAAATCTTAAACCTCTGTAGACATTTACCTAGAAGAATAAAAGGAGCAGTGGTAACTGGCAATTTTTGACAGGTATGTTTAAATCTTATTTAGTGTTTGAATGATCCCAGTGGACTGGAATGTGGTTAATATGAAGCAATTTAACTGATAATGCAGACACACAGCAGGAAACTATGCAGCAGTTTAATATTACTTGTGGTGACATCCTAGAAATTGCTTCCAGGCACCAAGTGCAGGAAGTGGGCTGTAAGTAATCGAAGGAAGTTTTCTAAGTGAGTTTGAAGAAACCTGACATTTATGGACTCAGAGAAAAGCATACTCTAAGATTTGGAGGCATGAGAACAGGGCAGGGCAACTAATTTGGCCTTGTGGTGGTGATTATTCTATATTAGCCTGTATACCTGTCTTCTGTCCCTGTCAAACTGTGACCTCTGTGAGATTAGTGACCAAGAAGTTTATCCATTTATTCATCCACTTACCTACTTTAGAACTAAGACTATTAAACACATATTAAACAATAAATATTAGCCATTATTATCATAATTAGTGGCAATACTGTGCCTGGCAGTGTGCTAAGTACTAGGGACACAAAGATGAATAAATATTTTTCTTTAAGGCTTTCTAAAGTAGTGAACAGAAATGTAAAACAAAAACAGTCCCTTCCAGACTCCCTCCCCACCAAAACAAAACAAAAACAACCCAAGTATAATACAGTGTAGTTAATTGCAATGGTGGAGATGCGACTGTTGATGAATAGGTGAGTAAGTGAAGGAGAGACTGTCTTCTGGGGAGGAGTGAGGGTCAGGAAAGGAAGGCTTCACCAAGGAGATCATGTTTCAGCTGAGAGATGGGTAGGGGTGGTTAGCAGAGAGTAGAGGCAGTAGGGATGGTGGGGGTATCAGCAGAGGGAGCAGTACGTATGAGGACATGGCATATTAGGGAAATAAAAATATTACCATTTATTAGACACTTGAATGCCAGGAATTGTGTTAGATATTGGGAATTACGATGGTGAATAATAGATTCACTCCTAATGGTGCATACAGTCTTGTGGACCTGACATTAAAAAACCAGGTACATTCACATAAAGCTATGTGGATGTTCTATAAAGAAAGCACACGAGATGCCTCTGAGGGAAAATGATGGGAGTGACTGTCCTATTTTAGAGAGAGTGGCGAGGGAAGGCTCACCGTGGAGATGACATTTGAGCTGAGACTTACAGGATGAGGAGGTATTAGTCATCTAAAGAGACTAGGCAAGACGTTTTATTCCAGGCAAAGGATAGAGCATACACAAAGACCTTGAGGCAAGAAAACCCTAGGCATTTTTCAGGAACGGACAGAAGGCCAGTGGGTTTGAGTAGTGACTGGGGGCAGAGAGGCTTGTGGTGAGGTCAGAGGGAGAGAGACTGGGCAGGGCAGGGCCTTGTAGGTTGTGGTAATCTGAAAACTGTTTAAGATATGAAGTTTTATAGTATGTGAATCTTATATAAGATTCACATACTATAATATTTACTTTTTTTGAGACAGTTTCACTCTGTCGCCCAGGCAGAGTGCAGTGGTGCGATCTCAGCTCACTGCAACCTCCATCTCCCAGGTTCAGGTGATTCTTATGCCTCAGCCTCCCAAGTAGCTGGGACTGTAGGTGCCTGCCACCATGCCTGACTAGTTTTTGTATTTTTAGTTTCACCACGTTGGCCAGGCTAGTCTCAAACTCCTGATGATCTGTCTGCCTTAGCCTCCCAAAGTGCTGGGATTACAGGCATGAGCCACTTTGCCCGGCCCTAAAATTTACTTTTTAAAGTGGTTTTAAGGATATTCACAAGGGTGACTGATTACCACTAATTCCAGAACTTTTTCATCACCGCACAAAGAAACCCCATACCTGTTAGATACCACTCATTCCCCCAAACCCTTCAGTCCTAGGCAATCACTAATCTACTTGCTATAGATTTGCCTATTATGGGCATTTCATATGTTAATAAATAGAATAATATGTAACCCTTCATGCATGGCTTCTTTCACTTAACATAATGATTTCAAGATTTATCCATGTTGGAGCATGTATGAGTGTTTCATTACTTTTTACTGCTGAATAATATTTCATTGTATGGACATACCACATTTTACTCATCCATTTGTCAGTTGTTAGGTATTTGGGTGGTTTCCCCTTTTCATCATTATGAATGATGTTGCTATGAACATTTTGTGTGGGCATACGTTTTTATTTCTCTTGGGTATATACTTAGGAGTGGAACTGCTGGATCGTATGGTAACTCTGCGTAACCTTTTGAGAAACTGTTAAAATTGTTTTCTAAAGCAGCTGTACCACTTTGTGTAAAGTGGTATTTTATTGTGGTTTTGATTTGGCCCAAATGAGTTACATAGAAAAGATCAGAGTAGATGGAGATAGGTTTCTCAGAAGAGGTTGGAACTTGAACTGAAAGAAAGAGGAGATTTGGAGAATGGAGGGGGATTACCAAAGGAAGACGAGTGGAAGTTATATGACTTGAAAGTGAGGATAAACCCATCTCATTTCAAGAACAGAGGAGCAGTCTTGGCTTATGATAGCTCTGCTCCAGTTTGTTTTGACTGTTCTTTAAAGGATCCCCTTGCCAAAATGCACAAGAAGGTTGCTTTTTCTTGAGGCCTGTTATATAGCACAACCAACGTATCTCTCTGCTTTGTGATGAGACCAAGAATTGGAATGTGACTTCCTTTCCAGGCCGCCTTCCTCTAATGCCTCTTCCCCTCATCCCTTTCTCCGCCACAGTGCTGTCCTCCCAGTCCCCAAAGGAGAATGTAGAAAGGCTTGGAGTGGTGGAATAACAAACTCTTTGAAGACCAAGCTCTCCATCATTGGTGCTCAGAGTCAGCCACTTGAATTTTCATGACTTTTCTGGAAAACATGTTGGTGCTACTCCCTCACTCTTCTTTTAGCCATTGTAGTCAACTTAGAGGGGATTGTACAGCAGATAGGAAGGTTGAAACAGAAGGTAAGACCTGGAGTATTGCTCTAGGAAAGTATGTTTGCATTCAGTTATTAAATCTGTGTAAGTTCCTGGCTGGAGTTCAGTTTGCAGTTGCAAACGTCCAGCCTTTTTCCTGGCCCTAGGGAGAACTAATCTCTGGGTTCGTAACATCCTTTTTGCTTAAAAGGGCTTTGTGGGGACATGGAAAGATGAACAAGGAAGAAAAATAAACAAAATGAAGTTGTTTTGTTCTCTACTTTGATTGGAATCCATACCCATTCTTTCCAAGTATTCAGGACTTGAAAAGTAGCCAAATAAAGTAAGAAGAGATGTGTTAAAATACATATATGTTCCCATAGAAAAGAGAGGTGACATTCCAAAAATTCATTTGTAAGTTGGTTATGGCATTTAGAATGTGTTTCCCTCTTCGAGATACTGTTATGTACAAATCAGTAACTGTTGAGGGCAAGGGCATTCCAGATATAGGGAACTGTGTATGCAAAAGTCATGGGGAGTTAAAAGGTAAAGCTGAAATACAGGATATAAGGATAAAGATTATAGGAGAAGAAGTTGATGAAGTAGGCATGTGCCAGTGGGATATGATGTCATTGAAGGGCTGAACTGGGGATGTAATATGATCAGATTTGGGTTTTTAGGTAGATTACCCTGGCAGCAGAAGTTTAGAGCAGTGATATCTCTGGCTTGTACAAGATGACACATTGGAATGTGAGAATAATATGCTAGAAATTGTATTTATTTTTATATCAACCTTCAAAGTTTATTTTTGTATTTTTTAATGTATGTATGAGTATAGTAAGGCATTATTATAATTTATGGATATTTATCAGATGTCTGCTCACTTTTTTACTGATAGGAAGAATGCATGGAAAAAAATGGGAGGCCACTGGATTGTGGAACTGTGTAATAGTTTTTACTGCCGAAGATCAAGGTCCAGAGCAAGGTTTTGGCAGTGTAAAGAAAAGGAATGATGGGCTGGGTGTGGTGGCTCATACCTGTAATGCCAGCACTTTGGGAGGTCAAGGAGGGTCCAGGCTTGAGTCCACGGCTTGAGTCCAGGAATTTGAGACCAGCATGGGCAACATGATGAAACTCTGTCTCTACAAAAAAATACAACAATTAGCCAGGTGTGGTGGCATGTATCTGTGGTCCCAGCTACTTGGGAGGCTGAGATGGGAGGATCACTTGAGTTCCCACAGAGGTCAGGAGACAGAGGTTGCAGTGAGCCAAGACCACGCCACTGCATTCCAGCCTGGGTGACAGAGTGAGACCCTGTCTCAGAAAAAAAAAAAAAAAAAAAAGGATGGCTTTGAGAGATAAGTAGAAATGACAAGACTTGGTGACAAATTACATGTAAGAGGCAAAAGAAGAATCAAAGATGACTTGCCAAGGTTAGCAGAGTTATGTTACAAATGGAGTATTTGTAAGGTGAGGACTGGTTATATAATGTTTGCTGTTCTGAGGAAAAGTGAAAAGTTATAATTGGGATAAGGCATTTTAGTCTGCAGTGAGAAAGGAAGGAATCTTTGAGGGATCTATAGTGAATGTGTGTGCTTTATTAGATAAGTAAGACTTAAAGTGGGCTGGACTAAATTGCTGAAGGCAAATCTGTTCATGGTAGATTTAGAGAGGTAGGGAGAAAAACCACCTTTCAAAAGGTGAATTCAAATTCACTTTAGCCACAGGAAAGGTTTGAGGGTGTTGCATTGATCTCGCCTAGGCTGTATGAATAAATGGAAGGAAGGAAACCAACCTAGAGAAGATGCTGTCTGACTCCATGCAGGCAGTTCTTGAACTCCAGGGTGTGAGAGGAGCCAGAGGTATGTGAGCATTGGAGTTTTGAGTCCCTAGAACTATAAATTCTCTCTCTGAGTTCTAAATTTCTGAGCTTCAGGTTAAAAAAAAATTATGGAAGGAAGCTAATAAATTCACCTATAGGGTTGTTGTCATAATTGAAAGAGATCTTGTGCCTAGTTCGCAGTGGAGATATGACTGCTTAGTAAATGGCAGCTATCATTAATATTGCTTGGAGAGTAGAAAATATGGTTGGTTGTCTGAACAACCTGGAGTTAAAAAACAAGTTAAAAGACAGCAAGTATATTCCTTTTTATAGTATTACAGTTTTTTTTTTGTTTTGTTTTTAAAAACCAAGGTTTTTGCTTCCTTTCAGTAAGAATGTTAGGATGACGTGTAGTGTATTTCACTGAATTTATTTGAAAGATTGAGATGCTGATATATACAAAGCGCTATTGCTCTTGCTGGTTGGGAAGAAAGGAAGCCTATAGTCTACTAAGACAGATAAGATGAACATGCAAACAATTAGAATTATAACATTTAAGAACACTTATGCCCCCAGCCAGGTCCGGTGGCTCACGCCTGTAATCTCAGCACTTTGGAGGCTGAAGCAGTCAGATCATTTGAGGTCAGGAGTTCGAGATCAGTTGGGCCAACATGGCGAAACCCCATCTCTACTTAAAAAAAAAAAAAAATTACAAAAATTAGCTGGGCATGGTGGCGCACGCCTGTAGTCCCAGCTACTTGGGAGGCTGAGGTGTGAGAACTGCTTGAACCTGGGAGGGGGAGGTTGCAGTGAGCTGAAACTGCGCCACTGCACTCTAGCTTGGGCAACAGAGCAAGACCCTGTCTTGAAGTAAAAAACAAACAAAACTACTTAATGTTCCCTTTATCATACATATCGGAAATCTATTCAGTTTTATAAAATATTTATACAAATAATTTATATTTGTCTCTGTTTAACTGGTACTACTTTTCAGTCTTTTTAACATTTTTTTTTTCTTTTTTTTTGAGATGGAGTCTCGCTCTGTCACCCAGGCTGGAGTGCAGTGGCACGATCTCGGCTCACTGCAACCTCTGCCTCCCGG
>NW_012122931.1:11524793-11526207 GCF_000951035.1 Colobus angolensis palliatus
TAGCCAGGATGGTCTCGATCTCCTGACCTCGTGATCCGCCCGTCTCGGCCTCCCAAAGTGCTGGGATTACAGGCTTCAGCCACCGCGCCCGGCCGAATTTTTGTATTTTTAGTAGAGATGGTATTTCACCATTTTGGCCAGGCTGCTCTCAAGCACCTGACCTCAAGTGATCTGCCCGCCTCTACCTCCCAAAGTGCTGGGATTACAGGTGTGAGCCACACCATTCCAGGCCCCAGATGTCATATCATTCTTAAATACTTCCATATGTGTCTCAAAAAGGTAGATTTTCTTTTTAAAAAAATATAACATTCTCACACCTAAAAAGTTAACCAAAAAATTTAATGTTTTTTTTTTTTTTTAGTTGAAGTTGTACTTTGTAGCCCAGGCTGGAGTGCAGTGGTGTGATCTCGGCTCACTGCAACCTCTGCCTCCTGGGTTCAAGCGAGTCTCCTGCCTCAACCTCCCCAGTAGCTGGGATTACAGGTGTGCACCACCATGCCCAGCTAATTTTTGTATTTTTAATAGAGACAGGATTTCACCATGTTGGTCAGGCTGGTTTCAAACTCCTGACCCCAAGCAATCCACCTGCCTAGGCCTCCCAAAGTGCTGGGATTACAGGCATGAGCCACTGCCCCTGGTCAAAAAATTTTAATGTTGTTAAATATCCAGTCAGTGCTCAAAGTTTCTCAGTTATATCAAATTTAAAAAAAACAGTGGATTCGTTTGAATCAGCGAAGTTCATACATTGCAATTGGTTGATATTTGCTGTCTTTTTCCCCCATGCTGTTGATTTTTTGAAGAAGTAGATTATTTGTTCTATATGATTTCTGTTGCATCCTTAAGGTTTAATGTATTCCTCTGTCCCCTTTATTTCCTACATATTGGTAGTTGGATTAAATGACTGGATGAGATTCAAGTTCACTTTCTTGGCAAGAATATTTTAAAAGTGGTGATAGGTACTTCCATCAGGAGGTACATTACGTCTGATTATCTGTCTTTGATCTGTTCATTAATTAGAGGTTATAAAATGGTGATATTTTGTTTCTATCACTTCTTCATACTAGCTGGGATACTTGTAAAAAGAAACCTTGTCCATATCAACCATTTGGTTGCTCTGAGATACAGTTCATATAGGAAAGGCAGGGTAAATGCTTGATTTTATTAATTTTTTTAAACATTTTCCAAAGGTAACTGATTTTTGAGAGAGGGGAGTGTCACTTTAAATGGATGTATTTAAACTTATTTGCTATATTCCAATCTGCTATAGTTATTGCCCTCACTCATTTTTAATTAGTCTTTGTCCAGTGGGGAATTTCTTTTCTTTTCTTTTCTTTTTTTTTTTTTTTTTTTTGAGACGGAGTCTCACTCTGTTGCCCAGGCTGGAGTGCAGTGGCGTGATCTCGTCTCACTGCAA
>NW_012122931.1:11526714-11547414 GCF_000951035.1 Colobus angolensis palliatus
TATTTTTAGTAGAGACAGGGTTTCACCGTGTTAGCCAGGATGGTCTTGATCTCCTGACCTCGTGATGTGCCCGCCTCAGCCTCCCAAAGTGCTAGGATTACAGGCATAAGCCACTGCGCCTGGCCAGGATCCCAGTAGTTTCTAATAGCTCCCTTGCCTTTTTGTATGACAAAGTGTTCCAGGCTCATCTTCTGTGTTTCCTGCTCCAGACCCAGTGTTTCTCTAAGGAGTCCTGGTTCCTTTTGGTGGGAAATAGTATTAGAAATCACAGCCTGGGATTTAGGACTTTTGGAGATGGGGTGGGTTTGCTACCAGGTCAGTCATAATTTCTAGGATTCTCCAGGGGCCAGAATTTGGAAATATGTGTGTGTATTTTTAAAGGTAAATTGCATTATGTGTTCATATTGCTTTTTCCAGTTCTAGACTATAGCAGTTTTATTTAACCTCATCACCTTTACGTTGGAATCTCCCATACATATATAAAAGTCTTGATTTCCAACAACACCAACACCATTACTCTTTTGCTTTATCCCCACAGTACCTAGACAGCTCAACAGCAGCACCAACATTACCATCAACAATGTGATTACTGAAAATAGTTATGTTTTTGGCTTTTTAAAACTTGGCAGTTCTTTTGGTCCTTAGGATATATTTCACTAGGACTGTAGTCAAATTACTGTTTTAAAGTGAGTAGAATTAGTTTTTTTCTCTGTGGTTATGTCACCAACTCAGTACAAAGTTAGGTTTTTTTTTTTGTTATTGTTGTTTTGTTTTTTGAGACAGGGTCTTGCTCTGTCGCCCGGGCTGGAGTGCAGTGGCATGATTTCGGCTCACGGCAATCTCTGCCTCCTGTGTTTGAGCGATTCTCCTGCCTCAGCCTCTTGAGTACCTGGGACTACAGGTAACTGCCACCACGCCCAGCTAATGTTTGTATTTTTAGTAGAGACAGGGTTTCACTTTTTTGGCCAGGCTGGTCTCCTGACCTCAAGTGATCTGCCCACTTTGGCCTCCCAAAGTGCTGGGATTATAGTCAGGAGCCACCGTGCCCAGCCCATAGTTAGGTTTTTATAATTTTTTCTTTTAATCTGTTGGAATTACTGTTTAAAAATAATTTGATTTTTAAGACAATTACTTAAAATATTTATATTGTTTCAAAGCCAAAGCTACAAAACAGGCATATTCACAAGTCTAACTTCTATCCCTGCCTACTGCTGTGTTCCTTCCCTATCATAGGTACCGAGTTTGATTTTAGATTTTCATTTGTCTTTTCATTAAAACAAAAAAGGCAGCTGGGCATAGTGGCTCACGCCTTTAATCCCAGCACTCTGGGTGGCCAAGGTGGGCAGAGCACCTGAGGTTGGGAGTTCGAGACCAGCCTGACCAACATGGAGAAACCCCATCTCTACTACAAACACAAAAATTAGCCAGGCGTGGTGGCACATGCCTGTTAATCCCAGCTACTTGGGAGGCTGAGGCAGGAGAATTGCTTGAACCCGAGAGGCAGAGGTTGCGGTGAGCCAAGGTTGTGCCATTGCACTCTAGCCTGGGCAACAAGAGTACAAATCTGTCTCAAAAAAAATAATAATAAAAATAAATTTAAAAAAAAGGCAAATACATAGATATATTCACATCTCCTCTTGCCAGGCCCTCAGATAAGTGATAGCATTCCATGTGTACTTTTCTCCCCTTAACTTTTCTCATTTTATAATATATCCTGTAAAGAGGTCTCTCCTGGGAAAATATAGGGAATATAGGGATCTTCCTCATTTCTCTGTAGGACAGCAATAGTACTCCATTGGATGGATGGACTATGGTTTGTTCAGCCCGTGTCATGCTGATGGGCATTTAGGTTGCTTCTAGTCTTTTATTATTACAAATGGTGCAGTAATGAATAGTCTTGTGTATGCACCTTTTTGTGTTTTTACCATTATACCATTGCAATAGATTTTTCTGAGTGGAATTTGGGTCAAAGGGTAATTTTGTATGTAATTTTGCTAGATATTGTCAAATACTCCTCCATAGAGATTGTGCCAATTCATATTCCCACACATGAGAATGCTTGTTGTCATACAGCTTCATCAGGAAAGTGTGTTTGTCAAACTTTAAAAATTATTTTTATCAGTTACAAATGCATGCAAAATTACAAACATATATAGTAATGAATCAAATACTTCATAAGAGCCTGTGATAAGCAACAATCCTCTTCCCTATTCTTCCCCAGTCCCACTCTTTGGAGACAAACTCTTATTAACTGACCCCATTTTTAGTTTTTCTGGTGGTAACTCATAACCATAGATAAATCTCTCTCTGTTAATTAACTTTAGACAGTATCTGTTGACTCCTTGAAATGAAAGATAAGTAACTTTATAGTACTTCTCTCTTCTACTCATCTGATATTTTATCTATTTTGTATTACTTTAATTTTTATAATGGTTATTAACTTAAACCTCTTTAAGATTCCATTAACCCTCAACACGCTTTTGATTTCACACTTTGTAAGGGGAAGGGTATTACCCTAGCTCTTCCTTCTACCTTCTCAAAGCTATGCTTTTACATTTATATGGTCACTTAAATTTTGATCCATGACCAGAATCAAGTCTTCCATGATTTGTCTTTAGGTTAATTATGAAAGTGGAATGCTCTTATGAATATTTAAATATAAGTATTTAACTCCACTAGATCGGGTAGGGTACTAAAACAACATTTTCATCCCATTTGAAGGAGAATGTTAACATCAGGGTCACAGTCCATTCAGAATTGAAAATTATGCTAAATGTCTGTGGCATCATATATATGGATAAGTTTACATTTATTTGTACAAAACAGCAAATTATTTGTACACTAGCCCTGTAGAGAGAGCAGCCCAGGAGATCATACAAGTGCTTTCATCCTCATGTTGGCAGGATGGAAACCTCTACTTTGTAGCCTTTGTGGGGTCATTGGCCTGGGTGCTAGCTTTTGGCCAGCAGAACCTGGCACCTGATGATGTCATAATCAGCATGGCTCCTGAGCTTGGGACTGAGGTTAAGATGGTTTGGAAGTTCGTGGCCTCCAAATCCCATGTGAAAATGTGATTCCCAGTATTGGAGGTGGGGCCTGGTGGGAGGTGATTGGATCATGGGCATGGTCTCTCATGAATGGCTTGGCATCATCCCCTTGGTGATGACTGAGTTCTTGCTCTAGTAGTTCATGATCTGGTTGTTTAAAAGAGTGTGGCTCCTCCCCCTCCCTCCCTTGTTTCACTCTCACTATGTGACACGCTGGCTCCCTGTCACCTTCACCCATGATTATAAACTTCCTGAGGCATCTGCAGAAGCAGATGCCAGCACTGTGAGCCTACAGAACTATGACCCAATTAAACCTCTTGTCTTTATTAATGACCCAGTCTCAGGTATTTCGTTATAGCAATGGCAGGAACAGACAAACACAGGTGCCCTTCAAGACCTTGAGCTTGACAAAGGCCTTGATGGTCTTCATTTTGTTGGCCTGGGTCTTTTGACCCTTCTTGTGTTTCTTGGCAAAGTGCATGATCCTTAAGAACTAAGGTTCTACCCACTTAAAGGGTATCTTTATGATCAGGGCCTATCGATGCCATTTCCATGCCATTTTGGAACTGGTTATGTGTGGTGTGGTTTTTGGACTTGACCATGTCTGCACTGCTGCCTCCAGTGCAGAAAGTACCTGAGACTGGAAAATAAAGGTCTGTATCTGGATTTCAATTTTTTTTTTTTTTCTTTTTTTAAGATGGAGTCTCGCTCTGTCGCCCAGGCTTGAGTGCAGTGGCCGGATCTCAGCTCACTGCAAGCTCCGCCTCCCGGGTTCACGCCATTCTCCTGCCTCAGCCTCCTGAGTAGCTGGGACTACAGGCGCCCGCCACCTCGCCCGGCTGTTTTTTAGTAGAGACGAGGTTTCACCGTGTTCGCCAGGATGGTCTCCATCTCCTGACCTCATGATCCACCCGTCTCAGCCTCCCAAAGTGCTGGGATTACAGGCTTGAGCCACCGCACCTGGCCGATTTCGATTTTTTTAAAGCAGTATCCTTTCTCTTCTTCTCCCTCTTCCAGAGTTTCTTAAGTCTTTTTTTCCATCTTGCATTATTTGCTTTTATTGTATCCTTAATTTTTTCCACACTTGAAATTATACTTGCAGTTTTTTCCAGGCTTCCCTGTACCCCTGATGGTTCCCTCCCACCTTCCTGTTAAATCCTTATAAAATCAGCTCTATTGTTCTAACCCTGGAATATCCCCTCATCACTTTTCAAGGTTGATTTGATTATTTGCTGGCCGTGTGATCATTTTGCTTTAATTTGTTTGCTGGAGTACATATTCAGGTTCTTATAGGAGACAGCCACAGTGGCACCCTTGCAGAAAGAGTGCATAGAAAGTAAACTGTGAGTTCTTGCACATCTGAAAAATGTCTGCTTTCTCACAGGGGCTGAGTAGTTTGTATGGGTGTGGAGTTCTAGATTGACAAAATTTCCTGCTGAACTTTGAAGAATTTTTTTTTTTTAAACCCTCTTCTGTCTGGCTTCCTCTGACACTGCTCTGGAAGGGAAGGAGGATGTTCTTCCTTGCTTTTGCAAAGTTGGGGTGTACATTCAGGTTCCCTACTCTGCTTCCGTTGACATCCAAGGTGAAGGATTCCGTTACCACACTGTAGGGTGGGAGTTCTGGCTCCCTAGTAGGCCTCCAGGGAAACCTCCCTGGCTGGGTCGGGTAATGCCTTGTTCTTGCTCCCACTGGGGACTCAACAGACACCACGGAGTGGAGGGGAGTGGTCTTGTCCCATTTCATTACTGGGAGGTAATGAAAATCCTTAGTTCCTGGTAGGTCTCCTTGACACCATCCGAGTGGATATGGAAGGGAAGTCTCGTTACTGCCAGGGTTTGGGGGGGCGGTGGGCGTGGAAGTCCAGGGTCTCCACTGAAACCACATTGATGGGGTTATTGTTACTGCCTGATGGGGGATGATGCAATCCCCAGCTCCCTCCTTAGCTTTCTGTAGCACTACTCTGGCAGGGGTGGGCTGGATGGGGTTCCTCATCACAGCCCAGAAACCTAGGCTTTCTCCTTGTCCTTTGTGGGTTTGGGTGAGGGTGGGATGACAGGGTTTTCTGTGGTGTTTGGTGAGTATTTTCTTAAAAGTTTTCTGACTTATTCGCTCTCCTTTTTGGTCCTTTGGCTAGAGAAAGCTGGCTTTTGTTCGAGCATTTTTGGGTATGCATCAATTGGTATTTCCAGGTTGCTGACTTTTCTGGCTCCAACAATGTAATATATGAGGCAAGGAAAAACCCAGGGAACTCATCTCTGCTTACTCCTTGGATCCTGAAGTCACTAGCTGTTCTGCTTCTCTCTCTGCCTTTCAGAATCATCTTATGTTTGTCTTATATGTAATGTGCAGAGTTTTTTGTTATTTCTAATATAGATTTTCTTCTGCTGTTACACGTATTTTTAAATTTAAATTTTTTACGGTTGTATTATTTACATGCAGTAAAAGTATGCAGATTTTTAAGGATACCACTTGATTAATTTTTAATGGTTATATACTCATGTAATCACCATCCAGATCAAGGTACAGGATATCTCCAGCATAGTATAAGGGTCTGCATTCCCCTTCCAGTTAATACCTATTAAAAAATAATCACTATTCTGGTTTCTATCACTGTAGCAATTTTGCCCATTCTTGAACTTCATATAAATGGAATCTTGCAGTATATACTCATGGGTCTGGCTTCTTCTGCTCTACATTGTGTTGGTTGAACTCATCTGTGTTGTTGTACCTAACTGTAGTTCGTTGTTTTTCATTGCTGCATAGTACTCCATTATGCCAATATGCCTCTATTTATCCATTGTATTATCAATAGGTATTTAAGTTGGTTCCCGTTTTTGGCTATTATGAATAAAGTTGTTACAAATATTCTTATAGATGTCTTACAGTTAACAAAAATGTTCATTTCTGTTAGATTTATACCCAGGATTGGAATTGCTTGTTCAAAATTTATAAATATGTTTAGCTTTAGTAGATGCTGACAGTTTTCCAAATTGTGTGCCAGTTCATACCTCATCAGCTATATATGACAGTTCTACTTGTTTCGTATCCAACACTTTATATTGTTAGTCTTTTAGCCATATTATTAGCCATTAATGTCATGTTTTTGTAGCTCATTGTGATTTTAATCTGTATTTTCCTGATGACTGACTACTCATGTTAAGCACCTTTTCATATGCTTTTTGGCCATTTGGATATCTTCTTTTGTGAGATACCTGTTCAGGTCTTTTCCTGTTTTTCACTGTGTTGTCTGTTCTTTTCTTACAGATTGGTAGGCATTCTTTATATTACTGAATGTGAGTACTTTGTGAGGCATAAGTATTACAAAGATCTTTCTGCAGTCTGCAGCTTGCCTTTTTACACTTAAATAGTGCTTGTTTTTGTTTTGCTTTGTTTCATTTGTTTGTTTTGTTTTTGAGACAGAGCCTTACTTTGTTGCCCAGACTGGAATGCAGTGGCTTCCTCTAGGCTCACTGCATGCAACCTCTGCCTCCCAGGTTCAAGTGATTCTCATGCCTCAACCTCCTGAGTAGCTGGGATTACAGGTGTGTGCCACCAAGCCTGGATAATTCTTGTATTTTTAGTAGTGACAGAGTTTCACCATGTTGTCCAGCCTGGTCTTGAACTCCTGACTTCAAATGATCTGCCAGCCTCAGCCTCCCAGAGTGTTGGGATTACAGGCAGGAGCCACTGGGCCTGGCCACTTAATAGTGCTTTTTGATTAACAAGAGATCTTAAGTCTATTTTATTGATCCTTTCCTTTCTTTACTTTTTGATGTGTTCTGTTTAGGAAATCTTTGCCTAACCAAAGGCCATGAATATACTTTTGTTTGTTTTATCCTAGAAGCTTTGTTTTACATTTTAATTTTAGTTCTGTGATGTGATCCATTTCATATGAATTTTTATGTATGATGTAAGTTATACATCAAGGTTAATTCCTTTTCTTCCCCCACGTGGTTGTCCAATTGACTGAACATTTATCAAGAAGACCATTCTTTTCCCACTCAATGGCATCTTTCTTGTAAATCAGGTATATGTTTGTGTTTCTGGACTTGGTTCTTTCCATTGCATTAATACCATGCTATCTTAATTACTGTACCTTTAAAGTAAGTCTTGTTATTTAATAGTGGAATTCTTTCAATTTTGTTATTCAGATTGTTTGGACTATTCTAGGTCCTTTGCATGACCATATACATTTTATAATCAGCTTGTGAAATTCCACAATTTTGATGGAATTGCATTGCATCCCTAATTTGTAGGGAGTTGATATTAACAATATTGAGTCTTCTAGTTAATGAAGATGACATATCTCTCCTTATATATCTTTAATTTTTTTTTCAGCAGCTTTTTGTAATTTTTAGTGCAGGGTCCTGAGCATCTTTTGTTAGATTTATTCGTAGGTCTTTGATTTTTTTTTTCCATACTATTGTGAATGGCATTGCTTTTTAAATGTCATTTTCTAATTGTTACTAGCATATAGAAATACGGTAGATTTCTCTTATATGTTGACGTTGTATCCAGCAACCTTGCTAAATTTACTTAATTCTAATGATGTTTTTAGGTTATTTTTATTTTATATGTATACAGTCAGGTTCTCTGTGAATGACAATTTTACTTCCTAGTTTTTGATCTTTTACTTTTTATTTCTTGCCTTATTTCACTGGGTAAGACCTCTGATATGAATAGGTTCAATGAGTACAGATATAGTGCTGTTATACCTGAATTCAGAGGAAAGTGTTCAATATGTTACCATCTCATCAGTGTCAACCAGTATGTTGATAGCTGTTTTTCTTAGATGCCCTTGATCAATTTGAGAAATTTCTGTCCATTTTTAGGTTGCCGAGAGTTTTTGTCATGAATGGATGTTGAATTTTACCAAATGCCTTTTTTGCATCTCTTGAGATGATTATAATTTTTCTTTTTTCCAGTTTTATGTAGTGAATTACATTTATTTTCAAATGTTAAACCAGCCTTGCATTCCTGGGATAAACCCACTTGGTCATGTTATACTATTCTTTTTTGGATATTATATTCCATTTACTGATACTTTGTTTTATGTTTACATCTGTATTCATAAGAGATTTTGGTTGCAATTTTTCTTTTTCGTAATGATCTTGTCAGATTTTGATATCAAGGTTACATTGGCCTTTTTAAAAAAAAAAAAAAAAGCTGTTGTTACTTGTTCTCTTCCTTGTAGCATTTTGTTCCTGTTTTATAGAGATGGTGGTTTTTTTTTTCCTGTTCTATTTAAGGATGTCAGTTTCCTGAAGCATATTTTTTAATCTTTTTCAGAAACATATTCTTCTTCCAAGAGATGATGATGCTTTTCTCTCATTTGCAATATTTTTTGACAGATCTTTTATTTTTCGTTTGCTCTCTTGAGCAAGGAGAGCTCTATCTAGATTTGCGGTTTTGCCACAGGTGATTGAATGGGTTACCATGGGCACTGTTCTTTGTGCTTGCGAGTGATGGTCACATCCCCTTCTCAGATCTGTGGCTGAAGAACTGGTTTATATCCATTGTTCCCAGTTGAATTCCTAGTGACTAGCAGGCATTTGCAATATGAAGGTAGAACTTTATTGCCTTACAGAATAAGCTGAAATTTCTAGAGTGCATTCTGTTAGAATTGTTCCTGTCTCTGCTTTCACTGAACTTTTTGTGTGTAATTATTATAACCAATGTAACTAATTTTAGTTCAAGAGATTCGGTAGCTCTGTGTATGTATTAGTCTCTCTCTCTCTCTCTACATGTGTGTGTATGTGTACATGTGTGTGAAACATGAGTATAACCAGGACTGAAGGGCAAAATGACTGAAGGTAGAAGACAAATGAACTTGTTATTATAGAAGAGAAGTCATGAGGGCCGATATCTGGCTATTTTCTTTTACTTTACATGACATCGCCGTTATTTATATTTATTTATTTATTTTGAGATGGAGTCTCGCTCTGTTGCCCAGGCTAGAGTGCAGTGGCGCAATCTGGGCTCACTGCAAGCTCCATCTCCCATGTTTACGCCATTCTCCTGCCTCAGCCTCTCGAGTAGCTGGTACTACAGGCACCCGCTACCACGCCCGGCTAATTTTTTTTGTATTTTTAGTAGAGACGAGGTTTCACTGTGTTAGCCAGGATGGTCTCGATATCCTGACCTCATGATCCGCCCGCCTCGGCCTCCCAAAGTGTTGGGATTATAGGCAGACATCGCCTTTATTTTAAGAGTCCAGGTGTCAGTGAGAATTGTCAAGATGTAGCATCAGAAGATTAGAAGGTCTTCACAACCACATGATGAGGACTCTAGAGTTTGAAGCCTGGGTGATTGAGAGAAAGAAGTGATAGAACTAGGATTAAAAATCGGGAAATTGAGATTTTTCTGGGGAAATAAATGATTGCTTTGATTTGGGCTATATTAAGTGTGAGGAGCTTTCCAGGGGCAGGTGACATTTAGACTTGAATGAAGCTCATGAGAGAGTGGAAACTGAAGTTATAGTTTGGGAATTGCAGAGTGTGGTGATTCTGGGAATGAAAGCTTCACGAGTTTTTAGTAGGAGGGTAGAGGGCAGGAGAGAGGGAAGAGTCTGTAAGATGTTGGGGACATCTCACATCCTAAATGCAAATATCTGGCCTTGTTGCTTCATGCAGTCATCTCTCTGCTGATGTTCCGTTGGTCCGGGGCACCATCTTCTCCTACCTTAATGGCTATAATTCCTCTGACTGGGCTCTTTCTACCACTTTGACTCTTCCAGTCCAGTCTCTGTACAGTATCCAGGGTGAGCCTTCCAGAAGACCAATCTGATCACGTCAGTTGACTGCTTAAAATCCTTCAGCTGCTCTCCACGCTTCCAGATTAAAATCCATACACCTAACATGGCTTTAAGGCCCTTTGAGACCTCAACTCTGTCTGTTAGTATAAAAATAACAGAAATTAAATAACCAAAATTTATTGAACTCTTTTGAACATTAGAACTTATTCCAAATGGTTTATATTTGTTGTCTCGTTAAATCTTCACACTTATTCTTTGAGTTTATCCTTATTAACAACCCTATGGAGAAAGTACTATTAGATTCCCATTTTACAGATGAGAAAGACAGAGAGGTTTCTAGTTGCACAAGATCACCGAGCTATCAAGTGGGGAACGAATAAGTTTATATCATTATGTTATTTAATCCTCTCCATAATCCTATGAGGTAAGTATTGTTATCATTGCCCTTGACAAATGAAGTGACTGAAGTCAGCGATGTTAGGCTGTTTGTGTGGTGGAGCTGCGACTGGAGCCCAGATCGGTGTGACTCTGAGTGTATTTTGTCTTCCATGTTAGTCTGACCGCAGCCTCATTCTTAGCACCCCTCACCTCTTACCTTAATCACACGTGTAGATACCCTTGGTTACCTTCTGCTCATTCTTTAGGTTTTGGCTCAATTAGAGCTCTGGCTGAACCCTTCAGCGAGCATCCCCTTTACCCTTCCTGCCGCACTTGAAGGCACTTTGTTATCAGCACTGACTGTCAGTGTTCTTTGATTGTCTTTCTCATAGTGTGTGGGCTTCATGAAGTCAGGTACTGTGAGCATCTTGCTCACCGTTAAACCTTGAGTGACTTGCACTGTATGTGGCACATAGCGGCACTCAGTTGCTGTGTATTGCATAATTACATAAATGTTTAACTCAGTGATGCAGTTTGATGTTGACTGGGTTTCATTCTTAAAAGAATAGAATCAGTAGTCTATTTATATGTTTAACTCCCAGGATTTATGTTTGTGATGGTTCCAGATAACTGATAATCCCCAAATCATGTGGCTTTAGCAATCCCCTTTAAGAGTATAAATATTGATATTTCTGTTATTTTTCTTAGGTTAATGTTGTGCTTTATCTATGGTATAAATACTGATAATCAGAAGAGAATGGCAATCCCAAATGTGCTGGTTTAACTGGTGAATATAGCCTAGGCTGTCTCACTTGTTGTGACTAGATTACAAGGTCAGTTATTCTTACAGGGATCATTGAAAGTTATTCCTATTCCACCTATAAGCTGGTTATTCTCTTTGCTACCACAGGATAAGTAGTTATAGCCTGGAATTGAGGAGAAAGAAATTTATAGTGTCCCGATGACCTACTTTTTAATATTTTCTCAGGCAAATTGGTCTGACCTTTCCTACCTTGGTCTGACTTCCTCATAGGAAAAGTTTCACATTGCACAGGAAAGAACAATTTAGCAGGAATATAAGTTGCAAATTATTAGTTCAGTGGTGCTCAAGCATGTTCAGGTGATGAAGTACCTAAAAGTCATGGTATTCTGTGGAATATTATGAAATATTTATATATTAAACTTTAAACTACATTTTTTTCCTAAATCAGATACTATTTTATATTACATTCCAGAATAGACAGGGAGTAGCAGGTGAGAAAGGTTTAAGAAAAATTTGTGGTAAGAAAACTTAAAATTATATTACCTTATTTTTTCATGCAAATTGGGAAAAGGCCATTTTTGGCACCTTTGTCTAGCTTCCAAACCTCCAGCGTTTAAGGTAGGATAGTTGGAGAACTATTAAATGAATTGAATATGGGGGAGAAAGGAGAAGCTGAAATGAAAGGTGATGATATCAGGGTTTCCAATTTGAGACGCATAATACCCTTCACAGACACTGGTGAGTCAGGAGGGAGAACTGGCATTGAGGTTGAGGAGGATGAATTTGGTTGAGTGTAAACTAATGATAGGCTGAGGAGAAAGATGCAGTAGACAGAAGAGAGGCACAGTGCCTGTCACCTAGCATGGTTCTCAATAATTATTGGCTACCATTTATCACCAGGAAGATAGTGTAGAGATTTGGAAATTATTGGCATGGATGAATGCGAATTGTTTTCAGGCTGAATATAGTGAAGTGAGTTTCAAGGTTTGAGCCTCGGGGAATAGAAGAGACAAAGTTAAGCATTGTAGAATGCTGTTGGGAAGTCAGTGGAAGTGGAAATCCAGAAAGGGTGATTTGGTTTAATGGTGGGTTATGGATGTCCTTTGAGGAGATACAGTATCAGTAAGGTGTTCCATTTATTCATTCATCTAAAGCAGAAATCTAGGAATTATCTTTGATACCTTCCATGTCATTTTATCCCTCTGATCTATTGATAAGGTGCTGTCAAGTTTACCTTAAGTAGGACACAAAGAGCACACTGTAAAAGAATAAACTGAACTTTATCAAAATTAAAGTCTTTTGTTCTTCAAAACTTGTCATTAAGAAAATGAAAAGACAAACCACAGACTTCTAAAGAACACATGCATTTGACCGGTTCTTTCTATTTCCATTTCCATCTTTATGTAAAACATGTGTCGGCCAGGCATGTTGGCTCATGCCTGTAATCCCAGCATTTTGGGATGCTGAGGTGGGAAGACTGCATGAGCCTAGGAGTTTGAGACCAGCCTGGGCAAATAGGGAGACCCTGTTTATACAAAAGAAAAAAAAAAAATAGCTGGGCATGGTGGTGCACGGCTGTAGTCCCGGCTACTTGGGAGGCTGAAGGGGAAGGATTGCTAGAGCCAGGAGGTTGAGGCTGCAGTAAGCTGTGATCATGCCATTGCACTCCAGCCTGGGCTACAGAGTGAGACCCTGTCTCAAAAAATAAGATAAAAAATAAAACATGTCATATGTACATATGAGACCCTCATAACTCAATAAGATAATCCACGAAAAATGGACAAAAGATTTGAATAGAGTATCAAAGAAGATATACAAATGGAAAATAAGTGCAAGAAAAAATGCTCAGCATCATTTTAGTCATTAGGAAAATGCAAATTACTACTACAGTGAGAAAGGTCTTACACCCCCAATAGAATGGCTGAAATTACAAAGTCTGGGTTGGGCACAGGGCTTACACTTAGGTGGGAGAATTGCTCAAGGATACAGGACTTTGAGACCCCACCTTTAAATTAAAAAAAAAAAAAAAAAAAGACAATTTCAGATGTTGACGAGGATGTATGTATGAAGAAGAAGAGGACTTGTGGACCTTTTTTTTCCCCCCTTGAGACAGGGTCCTGCTCTGTTGCCCAGAGTGGAGTGGCACAACCATGGCTCACTGCAGCCTTGAACTCCTGGGCTCAAGCAATCCTCTTAAGTAGCTGTGCACAACGCCACACCTGGCTAATTTTTAAATTTTTGGTGGAGACTGGGTCTTGCTATGCTCCCCAGGCTGGTCTTGAACTCCCGTACTCAAGTGATCCTCTCTGTTGGCCTCCCAAAGTGTTGAGTTTACAGGTATGAGCCACTGCAATGGGCCAGACCCTTATGCATTGCTGGTGGGCTCTGAGGTGAGCCCTGGAGTTCAAACCCAACTTTCTGAGGTAATTTTCTTGAACTCCCCTCTCTTGCTGTCTCCTCAGTTCCCTGGGGCTCCCTTTATTTAACCCTGCTCTGCTGTGTACTTCCCATGATTGTATATGTAGTCTGGGCTTTTCAGTAAGAGGACAGAGTAGAAAAGAAAGTAATAGGGGATTGCCCTATCCTCTTAAGGCCACCCTTCCTCTGACTGGAGGGAAAGGTTCCTTCCCTCACTCAATGCTTTAGGTACCTATAGGCTGCTGCCTCTTTTCCACTCCTTGAGTCTGAACTAGACAGCTTCTCTTGGAAGTTATTCATGCTGATGTTCACGTCCAGTATTTGGGCTGCCTTGAGTCTATGCTGAGTGATATTGGAGGAACAAACTCAAACACACCACTGGTTTGGTGGTACTTTTAATTAGAATCTTCTTACCCCAATTCATCTGCTACTCTACTTTCTAGGTTCCTCAAATAGCTGATCCATGAATTCTGCCCTCATTTTATAGAGGTATTTTATCGTTGTGGAGAGAGAGGGTGGAGTGTGCCTATTACTGGGAGCCAGAACTTCTAAATTTCTTTTTATGTATTTTGCTGTATATTCTTTGGACCTTTTAAAGTGTGAATGTGTACCTGTTGTTAGTTCTGGAAAGTTCTTTGGTATTTTCAGACCAAGAATGAAGTTAAGGTAGAAATCTTAAGAGATAACTAGAGTATTAAAAACAGCTGTTGGCCGTGTCGCATCCTCTTCTCTTCCAGATTATTGATTTAATGTTTTACTTTCTGCGTCTATCTTATGTAGCTTTTTTTTCTATTTTCTATTTTTCTTTCTGAACTCTATTTTGCATCATTTCTTTAAGTTCATGAATTCTCTCCCTGGTTGTATCTTTCCTGCTCTTAAGTCATCCGTTGAGTTACTCATTCTTATTTTGAGAAATATTTTGTTCTTTTTCAATTTTGTTTGGTCATGTCATAGTTTCTTACTCTTTACTCATTTTTAATCTTTTTAAAATTTATTTAAGCTTATTAAATATTCCATGTTCTGTCTCCCATAATTCTAATACCCAAAGTCTTTGAAGGTCTGACTCTCCCATCTTTTATTTCTGAGGTTCATATTTATGGGCCTTGTTTCCCCAGGGTTTTCTGATTTTTGCCAGTGAGCTCATATTTCTTGGAGCTTTCTGTGAGAAAAATTTTGAAGCTGAGTTTGAAGTGGATTTTTCCAGAGAAGATTTACATATTTTTTTGTTAGTGTCTTAAAGCCACTCTTAGTTTGGGACCACTTCAATTTAAATTCTGGGATTGAGGGTTTTTGTTTGTTTGTTTGTTTGTTTTCAGAGAGTCTCACTCTGTTGCCCAGGGTGGAGTGCAGTGGCACTATTCTGGCTCACTGCAGCCTTGAACTCCTGCCTCAGCCTCCCGAGTAGCCAAGACTACAGGTGTGTACCACCATGCCCTGCTAATTTTTTTACTTTTTTTTTTTCTTTTTTTCTGATGGAGCTGGGGTCTTGCTCTGTTAACCAGGCTGGTCTCATACTCCTGGGCTCCGCCTACCGAAGTGCTAGAATTACAGATGTGAGCCACCATGCCCAGCCTGTTGAGATTTTTTTGACCACTCAGTAGCAATTCCTTGTAAAGGACTGCTTGTGTTTGAACTGGTGGAAAAATTTCCCTTTCTCAGTGCTGAGTTTTGAGGCTAGTGGTTTTTATGACAGTTCCTGAGATGGGTATGTGTGTGGATGGGTTTCTTTCTTCATCACTTTGGTCATCCCACTTTAAATGGTGGGAGAGGGATGTCTGTTTTACTTTTCTCCTTAGGCTGAATGTTCATTTTGTCTTGAATTCATTGAGCCCCTTAGATTGGGAGAATAGAGCTTGCATTGGACTATATAAATATAAATGTCTTCAAGGAGAAAGTGAGTTTTTGTGTTTTGGTAACCCTGTTAGGGTCCTATCTTCACTTAGTTCCTTGTTGGAATCTTTGTTCTTTTCTTTACTTTTTTTGTTTTTTTGTTGAGTCAGAGTCTCACTCTGTCACCCAGGCTGGTGTGCAGTGGTGCAATCTTGGCTCGCTGCAACCTCCACCTCCTGGGTTCAAGCAATTCCCCTGCCTCAGCCTCCCAAGTAACTGGGACTACAGGCACACGCTACCATGCCCAGCTAATTTTTTGTATTTTTAGTAGGGATGGGTTTCACTGTGTTGGCCAGGCTGGTCTTGAACTCCTGACCTCAAGTGATCCACCCGCCTTGGCCTCCCAAAGTGCCGAGATTACAGGCAGGTGTGAGCCACCATACCTGAACGAATCTTTGTTATTTTCTTGCAAGCTGGTCAATGTATTTATTTGAGAAGATGGAAAAACCCATTATTTATAGTTTTCGGTGGAGGATCTGAAAGGTATTTAGTTAGCATGGCATATTGCCACATAGGAATTTGCAAGTGGCATGCAGCTATGGTCCCAGCAACTTGGGAGGCTGAAGTGGGAGGATTGCTTGAGGCTGGCAGTTCAAGGCTGCAGTGTGCTATGAGCATGCCTGTGAATAGTCACTGCACTCCAGCCCAGGCAATATGGCAAGACCCTGTCTCTAAAAAAAAAGAAAAAAAAGAAAGAACTTCCACCTGCAATGTTTCCGAGTTTCAATCAGGCTGATTTTGCTAGCATTCTCCAGTCTCTGCGTGAGCGTTCATACCTCTGTACTTTGCTCAGCATGTGTCCCCTGTTTAAAATCCCTCCTCTCCTGTCTACCTAGCCAAACCCAGTTCATTCTGCAATGTGAACAATCACGTTTCACCC
This sequence comes from Colobus angolensis palliatus, assembly GCF_000951035.1. Classification (NCBI taxonomy): domain Eukaryota; kingdom Metazoa; phylum Chordata; class Mammalia; order Primates; family Cercopithecidae; genus Colobus; species Colobus angolensis. The sequence continues at coordinate 11,542,848 of NW_012122931.1, forward strand.
CTTCATGGTACTTCTCTTGAATGCTGTAGCTCACTGGTTCCCAAATGTTTGGAATGTTTTAAAGTACAGACTTAAAAACAAATTTTGTGGAGTTACATAAAAATGATCATCTCCTGTCACCATTATTTTTGAAAAGAAATTGCATTTTCATATCTGAAAGGCAGGAGGAACAAGTCGACTAATTAAGGACAGTTTTTATGGTTGAATTAAATACCTTTATATGGAAAACACGCTGTATTGTCCGTTTTTCTCATTTTGCTACTGATTATAAAAAGCCTCCTTGCATCCTATCCGCCGACAATCAGGACCACAACCTTAGCTCAGAATGATGTCTTCAATTTGCAAACCCACAGCATTTTGTTTTATCAATTCGTGGCAGCCAGTCATTTATTTCTGTTGATTTCAAACAGCCCATAGTTGACTGTTTACATTTTATGTTTTGTCTTCTTGACTTGCTTGTAAGCTCCTTAGGAGCCATTATCTGTGTGTATTTAGATTACTCATAAATATGTGTTGAATGAGTTAAATTTAGATACCTCGGATGATAGTTGAAACCTAGCAATATTTAAAGAGCACACATTTGAGTATATCACAGTTCTTAACGTTGTTTACTTCTGGAGGAAAAAGAAGTTTTAATGTGAATCATGAGTCACTTACTCATCTCTCTTCTCCTCAGGGAATTTCATTCAGTTAACAAATTCACCAAGAGCTTGTTTAAAAACCAAGCCTTTTGTTAGGGGTCTGGGAATACAGAGGTGAAGTGAAACAAACTTCCCAGTATAGTAGGTAATATGTACATATAAGTAGAAAGCATAGAATACCACCTGGGAAGCCTCATAATAGGACTTTGAAACCAGTTTTGTGACAGTGTGGAGAGAGCACTGAGCTTTGTAAGGGGGTGAGAGAAGCCTCCAGAGAGGAGGAGGCATTTGTTCATTCACTTTCCATTCATTCAGCAAATATCTCTTAAATGCCTGCTACTTCCCAAGCACTGTTATAGATGCATCTTGAATAAACAGGACATTGTTAGGAGATGGAACACATTTTAGGTGGGGAATTATGATCAAGAGCATGCCCTTTAATGTAAGAACAGATCTGGGCTTGAGTTCATACACTGCCCCTTACTAGGTATTTGACTTTGGCCAGGCAATTCAATTTCTAGAAGATTCTCACTTTTGTAAAGTGCTGAATCCTCCCTACCTCACAATATGTCATGTGGATAAAGTGAGGTGCTATATATAAAATTAAGCTCAGCACAGTGCCGGCCCCTCTGAAATAGTGCAATAAGTGACAAATGTATATACAAGGCATGTAAGTGATTGAGCCCTGATGATAAGTTTAACATGACTAAAATGTGGGGGTATGTGGGTTGGTAGGGGGTAGTGGGCAGATGAAGCAGATGGGTCTGGTCTCACTGAGGCTAAGTTGCAAATAGTCTTGTGTCGTATGTCATAATGACTATCTATTTACTCTTGAATGCATTTGGGAGCCTTGGGGGTTTACATTGTGTTTTTGTCTTTCTTTTTTAAGCTATGCAGTGGAATGCTGAGCTATAGCATAGTAGTTAGGAACATGGACTCTTGGAGCCAAACTGCCTGGGTTCTAGTCCTAGCTGTCTCACTTCCTAAATGTTTGACTTTAACTGATCTGTTCCTTAGTTTCTTCATTGGTAAACTGGATGATAATCATACCTATCTTAAATGTTTATCTTGTTTTGTTTGTATAATGCTCTTTGAATCATTTTTTTTTAAACATATAATCCTGTACATATAGTGTTCTATGAATCACATTTGTTTTTAAAGCTTTGGAAACTTTTGTTAGAGGGACTCTTATTTGAAATGTGGACATATAAAACACTAAAAGTAGGTCTATGGGGTAGGCTACTTTCATTTCCCTTCTGTTCTCGCAAGACTTCTGAGACATATCGGCCCAACACTAAAAACTACTGCCCTGGAGCAAGTGATGAAGTAACTTAGACAACTAAGTTACTTGTCTTTTTTTTTTTCTGTGAAGATGGAATCTTACTATGGTGTTCATGCTGAAGTGCAGTGGCTGTTCATGGGTGACATCATCATCATAGGGCAGGACGGCCCCAAACTCCTTGGTTCAAGTGATCCTGCCATCTCAGCCACCCAAGTAGCTGGAACTACAGGCATCCACTTAAGTTACTTGTTGAACTGACATTCAGGACAAATAACTTACCAGTTGTAATGTGAACAGTTGGCATTGGTATTGATATAAGTTAATGTTTTGATGCAAGAATTGTGAACCTTCATATTAATCCTTATAATCTGACTTATTTTACAAGTGGGGAGAGAGATTTAGAAGGATGGAGCCACAGGATGTTGGAACTGGGGAGACCTTTCATATTGATCTGTTTAGAGATGAACAAATTGGGTCCTAGAGAGGGAAACCTTTTTTTTTTTTATTTTAGGGCAAAATTTTAATAGAATGTAATATGAACTCTTACATTTAGAAAAAACAAAACCTTAAAATTACTGATTGGTTCAATTTATGGAAAAATCTGTAACAAAAACTTGGCAATGAGTGCAAAGGCACCACCATTTTTTTTTTAAACTGAAACCCACTTTTTTTTTCTTAATTTAAGTTCTAGGGTACATGTGCACAATGTGCAGGTTTGTTACATATGTATACACATGCCATGTTGGTGTGCTGCACCCATTAACTCGTCATTTACATTAGGTATATCTCCTAATGCTATCCCTCCCCCCTACACCCCCCGACAGGCCCCAGTGTGTGATGTTCCCCACCCTGTGTCCAAGTGTTCTCATTGTTCAGTTCCCACCTACGAGTGAGAACATGTGGTGTTTGGTTTTCTGTCCTTGCGGTAGTTTGCTCAGTATGATGGTTTCCAGCTTCATCCATGTTCCCACAAAGGACATGAACTCATCCTTTTTTATGGCTGCATAGTATTCCATGATGTATATGTGCCACATTTTCTTAATCCAGTCTATCATTGATGGACCTCTGGGTTGGTTCCAAGTCTTTGCTATTGTGAATAATGCCACAATAAACATATGTGTGCATGTGTCTTTATAGCAGCATGATTTATAATCCTTTGGGTACATGCCCTGTAATGGGATGGCTGAATCAAATGGTATTTCTAGTTCTAGATCCTTGAGGAATCGCCACACTGTCTTCCACAATGGGTGAACTAGTTTACAGTCCCACCAACAGTGTAAAAGTGTTCCTATTTCTCCACATCCTCTCCAGCACCTGTTGTTTCCTGACTTTTTAATGATTGCCATTCTAACTGGTGTGAGATGGTATCTCATTGTGGTTTTGATTTGCATTTCTCTGATGGCCAGTGATGATGAGCGTTTTTTCATGTGTCTGTTGGCTGCATAAATGTCTTCTTTTGAGAAGTGTCTGTTCATATCCTTTGCCCACTTTTTGATGGGATTGTTTGATTTTTTCTTGTAAATTTGTTTAAGTTCTTTGTAGATTCTGGATATTAGCCCTTTGTCAGATGGGTAGATTGCAAAAATTTTCTCCCATTCTGTAGGTTGCCTGTTCACTCTGATGGTAGTTTCTTTTGCTGTACAGAAGCTCTTTAGTTTAATTAGATCTAGAGAGGGAAATCTTTAAAGCCATGCTCCAGACAGTCAACATGTGCCCATGTTTCAGACCTCCCAGCCCACTGTTGTCTCTCCTTTCTTGCTCAAAGGTGCACAGCCAATTTAGTGCCAGAACCAGGGCAAGCAGTTTTCACCATTCCAGATCTCATGCTTCTTCAACTATACCTCTTGCTGTTTGACAGTATATGTTCTTGGCTTTAATGTTGACTGTGTTCTGAAGGGTTACTGGGTGTATTTGTGGATTGTTTTTTGTTCCTCCAGTTGGGCTTGAAGCTCTTTGAGAGCACCTGAGGACCTGGACTTGGACGGATTAGGTATTCTGAGATGCCTTTCCTTGTAGTGATAGGTTTTAATAGTTGTTGTTAATATCGTCTATTGGTAAACCTAGAGCAGGGGTAAAGTATGTGGAAAGTAAAGATGTTCTGAATTAGAAATAAGCATTTATTGTTTACCTGGGTGAGTAAGCAGACCTACCATAGCTGAAAATCTTAAGGAAAATTAAGGTCATGCTCTCCTGTTGGTTAGCAACCTTTGTATTAAGGAGAAGCAGACACTTGAGTGGGCATCATGGCAGGTCACCTAGAGCCTGGATCTGGACACCCGGGAACTGAGGTTGCACAGTCAGTCTCTTAAGCACCCCCACAGCCTCTAGGCTATGTTAGGCTCTCAACCACACAAACTCTTGTGCTGGCTTTTCCCTGTCTCCCTCCCTTCTCTCAATGAGCTCTTCCTGTTGTACATGGCACAACACTGATCCCTTTTTAGTTTTTTTTTTTTTTTTTTTTGAGATGGAGTCTCACTCTGTCGCCCAGGCTGGAGTGCAGTGGCATGATCATGGCTCACTGCAGCCTTAACCTCTCGAGCTCAAGCGATCTCCTGCCTCAGCCTCCCGAGTAGCCAAGACTACAGGTGTGTACCACCATGCCCTGCTAATTTTTTTACTTTTTTTTTTTCTTTTTTTCTGATGG
>NW_012122931.1:11547464-11628940 GCF_000951035.1 Colobus angolensis palliatus
GCTGGGACTACAGGCGCCCGCCATCTCGCCCGGCTAGTTTTTTGTATTTTTTTTTAGTAGAGATGGGGTTTCACCGTGTTCGCCAGGATGGTCTCGATCTCCTGACCGCCACCTCGCCCGGCTAGTTTTTTGTATTTTTTAGTAGAGATGGGGTTTCACCGTGTTCGCCAGGATGGTCTCGATCTCCTGACCTTGTGATCCACCCGTCTTGGCCTCCCAAAGTGCTGGGATTACAGGCTTGAGCCAACACGCCCGGCCCTCTTTTTAGTTTTAAGCAATGTTATTTAACTAAGTGGTTTCCAAACCTGGCTAGTTGTGCACCAGAATCACTTGGGGAACTTAATTTTTTTTCTGTCCCCACCCCAGACACTCTGAATCAGAATCTTGGGACCTATTTTTGTATTTTCATAACAGTTCCTTAGGTGATTTTGATGACAGAATTTATAGACCTGAGCTCCAGAACCAGACAAATGCCTGACTCCAGCTCTGTGACTCAGTTCTGGATTCTGATTGACTCAGTTTGCCAGATGTACACTCCTGGTCTTCTTTCTTTTTTCTTTTCGGCAGAGAGGTTCTTTTATTTTGCACCTTAGCCATGGAGGCTTTGTAGCAATTCTTATGCTATGTTCCTAAAAAGCATTGGTGTTCTGTGAGTTGATGTTAAAATTAAATACTACTGGATGATTTTTCCCAAGTCACAGAAAAAATAATTGAACAGAATATTTCAATTTTAGGCAAAGTTTTCCTTTGAACAGATATTCCTAATTTTGATGTAACGTATCAATTTTTCACATTAGGACTGTGCTTTTTAGGTCTTGTATGTCCTTAGCAATCCAAATCTATGGTTTAGGCTTAGGACACCATTACGGAAGGAGTCCAAGGAGAAATTCCTGCAAAGATGTTCTATGGAAATGGAAGAATTGTAGACAGATGAAAGAGAATGAAATAACCTCATTTTTAATTCTAAGGACTTTTCTATACAGGCAATCAAGTTGTCTGTAAATAGAGAGAATCTCATTTCTTCTTTTTCAGTCCTTATTCCTTTTATTTCTTTTTCTTACCTTATTGCCCTGGCTAGGCTCTCCAGTGTGATTAGAATGATGAGTTCCCTTGCCTTTTTCCCAATCCCAGAGGGAAAGTATTCAGTCTTTCACCATTAAGTATGATGTTAACTGTAGGTTTTTTGTAGATGTCCATTATCAGATTGAGGAAGATCCCTTGATTTCTAGTTTACTAAGTTTCTGTCATGAATTTTGTCAAATGCTTTTTTTTCATCATCAATTGATGTAATTTGTGATTTTTCTTTATCCTGTTAATATGGTAGATTATATTGATGGGTTTTCAAATACTGAACCAATCTTACATCCCTGGTATAAACCTCTCTGGGTCATTATAAACATGGTTGAATTCTGTCTGCTAATAATTTGTTAAGGACTTTTGTGTCTATATTTGTGAGAGATATTGGTCTGTAGTGTATATCTGACCTCAAGTGATCTGCCTGCCTCAGCATTCCAAAGTGCTGGTATTACAGGCCACTATGCCCATGCCCATGGGCCATGAACCACCATGCCAAGACCATTCTTTATTCTTCTTCTTTTTCTTATTTTTGAGATGGCGTCTTGCTCTGTCACCTAGGCTGGAGTGTAGTGACCCGATCTCAGCTCACCACAACCCCTGCTTCTCAGGTTCAGGCAATTCTCCTGCCTCAGGTTCAAGCAATTCTCCTGCCTCAGCCTCTCGAGTAGCTGGGATTACAGGTGTCCACCACCACACTCAGCTAATTTTTGTATTTTCAGTAGAGACAGGGTTTCACCATGTTGGCCAGGCTGGTCTTGAACTCCTGACCTCAAGTGATCCATCTGCCTCGGCCTCCCAAAGTGCTGGGATATTATTTTATTTTCCCTTCTGGGATACATGTGCAGGATGTGCAGGTTTGTCACATAGGTAATTGTGTGCCATGGTGGTTTGCTGCACCTGTCAATCCGTCACCTAGGTATTAAGCCCCACATACATTAGCTATTTACCCTGATGCTCTCCCTCTGTTTTTGTATTCTTATAAATATTCTTGGGTTTCCTCAGGGGAGTAATCTGAGGCAGTCATAGGCTTACTTCATTCTTTTCCATCTTTCAAGGCATGGGTGCACTTTGTTGCCTAATGTCTTGAAAACCATTGTTTCATTGTTTTGTCTATGTTACTTTGAAATAATGTGTTCCTTCCAAGTTTTGCTTTTTAAGGTTCGTTAAGTGGGATTGGAGTTGTGCTGAGTATAGGGGTAGACCTGGAATTTTAGTCCCCATTTCTAAGGTAATAGTCTACTGTGTACTCTATCCAATGTACCATGAACTATGAGTTTTCCACTTTGGCTGGGGGAATAGGCATTATTTCTAACCCTGTGTGAGTACCAGCCGCTGCTACCTGTAATCTTTTTTGCACGGTTCTTTGTGCAGGCTTAAGTTATTTCCTCACATACATGTGCTAATCGGTACTTATACTTGAGGGGACTCTTGCAGATCTCTGGAGTTCTTTCTCTGTGCAGCTCTCTTCACTCTAGCACTCTGTGCTGCAAGCTTAACTGCCTTGGTTTCCCTGGATGCATAGCTCTGTCTCTCAGCTCCAGGTGTTTGCTGGACTTTGCTTAGGTTCCCCCTCCTTGCACCACAGTCTGGAAACTCTCAGAGTGGTGAGCTGGGGCATCAGAGGGCACAGCTCACTTGTTTACTTCTCTCAGGGATCACTGTGCTTTGTTGTATGTTCTCTAGTCTCTTAAAAAACATTGTTCGAGAGAAGGATGGATGGATCGAGGGACTTTTGGTTGTTTCAGATGGAAGGGTAAATGTGGTCCATGTTACTCCATCTCTGCTGGAAGTGAGATTCCAGTAAATTTGTTATACACTTACTTAAATTTTTGATAGCCTGCTACTGCCTGTATAAGATGGTATCTGATTTAAAACTATTTTATTTATTATTATTAAAGGGTATATTTCAAGGTCTTCTAAAGAGTGTCACAATTTCTAGGTTGTCTGCCATCTTGGCACATCGAGAAGAACTACTGTTCTTTTATAGTAGTTTCAAAATCCAACTGATCAGAATCACTTGGGAAAATAGATTCATAGATCGATAGATCATCAAAATCACTTTTCAGAAAATAGATACCTAGGCTTTATTTCCCACCTAGTGAATCAGTCTCCAGTGGTAGAACCTGGGAATCTGATTTTAAAAACTTCCTAGGTGATTTGAGACTCTGAGTCAGTATAGCATACGTTACGTTATTAGGAGCATGAGTTCCAAGGTGACTGTGATCTATGATGGCAACTCACTAAGGTCCGAATGGAGCAGCGGCAGAGGGATAGGCAAGTTCTTGTCAGAAAAGGGAACTCGGGACCATGAAGGAGAGAGGAGCTCAGTGCTTCTGCGAGACATGGGGAAGGCACCACTCTGTAATTCTGGATCTTCCTGAAGTCAGGTTGTGAGCTCTCTGGATGGCTCAAAGGACTACTCAAGGAGTGTTGAGAACCTTAACTCACTGTTCTGAAGGCCTTTTCAGTTGCCCTTAGGTGCTAACACAAGAGCCATACACCATGGTTTTTGAAGGGTGCGTGGAGGAGAAAAACAATTGGGCCTATAATAAAGTTCATTAAAAAAAAATTAGTGGAATAGGGGTTATATGGGTGTATTCAGTTGCCCAAGTTCCTTGAACTAGACACTTAAGAGTGCATTTTAGTGTATATATATTAGCATACATTTAATTGTGAGAATACAATTATATGTTGGAGGTGTAAAGTTGATTTTAAAAATTCAAGGATATAGACTCTAGAGCCACACTCTCTGGGTTCAAATTTCAGCTCTATCTCTTACAAGCTGTGTGAACTTGGACAAGCTTCTGAACTTGTATTTCAGTTTCCTCATTTGTAAAATGAGAATGATGGTAATAATAGTTCTTTCGTAGAGTTGTTGGGAAGGTTAAGTGAAATAATACATGAAAAGTACTTAGAAAAAGATCTGACACATAGTTAAGTGTTTAGTACATGTTAACAAGGTTTAGAAGTGGCTTGGTCTTCTGCAGAATATCTACTCTTATTAGATGGGGTAATGGTAATAACTTTCCTCTCACAGGCTTGGCGGGAGGGTTAAATAAGAAAGAACATAAAAGCGAGTCATCAGTGAAACAAGGGGTTTTTGTTGCATAGTTCTCCATAAATAGCTTCATGAACCCCTTGAAATTTTTATGTTAAAAAAATTCCATTTAAGCACATTTTTTTCTGGGGAGGTGGTGAAGCTTTTCATGACCTCGTCATACAAGTCTGTGGCCCACCATTCCCCCAGCCACTCTAAACAGATGTGAGTAATTTTTGGACAGGCAACATGGTGTGGTGGAAAAGGCATGGATTTTGGAATCTTAAAACCAAGGTCCTGTTGGAGTTCCACCACTTCCTGGTCTCAGTTTCCCTTTCTGTAAAACAAGGAAAATACTACCATCTTATTATCTGACAAGGTTTTGACAATCAGCTTCAGAAACATATGTGAGTTCTAAGGTAACCATAAAGTGTTTTACAGATGTTCACTTTATTACTGACTGAGGGGCATAAGTTGTACATACATGGACTCTTTTGATTTCTTTTTTTTTTCCCCGAGATGGAGTTTCACTCTTGTTGCCCAGGCTGGAGTGCAGTGGCATAGTCTTGGCTCACTGCAACCTCTCCCTTCCAGGTTCAAGCGATTCTCCTGCCTCAGCCTCCCAAGTAGCTGGGATTACAGCCATGTGCCACCATGCCTGGCTAATTTTTGTATTTTCATTAGAGACAGGGGTTTCACCATGTTAGCCAGGCTGGTCTTGAACTCCTGACCTCAGGTGATCCGCCTGCCTCGGCCTCCCAAAGTGCTGGAATTACATGTATGAACCACCACGCCCGGCCTCTCTTGATTTTTATACATTGCATTTATTCAGTATTTTTTTTTCCTCTGTAGAGGAGAGACTTTTCTTCTTCAGTTTTGGTAAAACGTGAATTTCTTTCTGACTGAACAATCAATTCCTTGTTCTTAAAATCCCTTTATTGCCTAGACTTATGTTTCTATTTGGATAGTTCCCTATTTTCTGGATTGCTTTTAGTGACGGTGTTTGAAAGCTTAATGGTTTTGAGTCTTTGAAATACACAGTAATACGTGGATTACTTATAAAGCCTATTATTGGTAAGGTGAAGCCATTTTATTTTTATATGATATGTGATAATACCCTTTACATTAGTTTAACACTTTTTAGTTTACAAAGCACTTTCTCGTTTTTCTCTCATTTGATCCCTGAAACAGCTTTTGAGATGAGCAGGGCAGGTATATATCTTGACAGAGGAGGAAGCCGAAAGGTTAAATGGCTTGTCCTAATCCCATAACAAGTAAGGGATCTGCCTGGGATTTGAACCCAAGGCAGCTGATGTTTAGTTTGGGGTTCTTTCCGTAGAACCACATGTCATTCCTGTGAGAAAGTCTTGGTAAAAGGAGGGTCAGAGAAATTGGTATTTAATGAATGATTTTAAAAAAATATTTTTTCAGGAACTAAAATCTTATAGAAAAGTTGGCAGTACAGTATAAAGAACTTAAAACACACACACACACACACACACACACACACACACACACACACACACACACAGTTTAAAGCACGGTATTGACCTGATGCCTCATCACCCTTGACTGTTTCAGTGTGCTTCTCCTACAAACAAGGTTATTCTCTCCTCTAATGCAATGCAAACATCAAAATCAGCAAGTTAACGTCAATTTGCTACTACTTCTAATCCTAAAACTGCATTAAGGTTTCACTAGTGGTCCCAATAACATCCTTTACAGCAAAAGAATCACACATTGCATTTAGTTGTCATTTCTCTTTAGTTTCCTATAGTCTGGAAGAGATTTTCAGCCTTTCCTTGATTTTCATGACCATGACACTTTTGAAGATTAAGGCCAGATATTTTCTAGAAGGTGCTTCCACTTGGTTTTGTCTGATGTTTCCTCAGGTGTAGCATCTCCGACAGGAATATCACAGCAGTGATGTTGTGCCCTGCTCTTTGCGGTCCAGCAGTTTCTTCCATTACTGATGGTGATCACTTTGACTTGACTAGGTTTTTGCCAAACTTCTACGTTGAAAGTTACTCTCTCCTCCCTTGTATTCAGTATTTTGTGGAAAGGTACTTTGAAACTGTGTAAATATACCATTTCTCATTAAACTTTTCAATTTATTCCCTTATTTAGATGCATATGAACTCATGGCTTCCTGTTTTATTTGATGGGTCTGAATCTGTTAATATCCTTACTGATTTGGATGCTCAGACTGCCCCAGATTTGGCCAGTGGAAGCCCTTTCAGGCTTGCTCCCATGTCCTTTTAACATATCCCCATCATTCTTTCAGCACTTCTTTGCTTCCTGGCACAAAAAATGTTCCAAGTTCATCTAGCACATTCCCTGTCTTAGTGCTAGAATCAGCTATTTCTCCAAGGAGCCCTGGTTCCTTTTAGAGGAGAATTGTATTTAGAAGCCAAGGCCTGGGAGTTAGGTGTGCTCATTGCTGTTGGGGTGTTGCTGCTCCCAGTCCCTCCCAGTAGACAGAGCTGGGAAATACGTGTGCATGTGAAAAGTCAGGTTACACTTACACTTTATTTTCCTATTAAGTTATATATATGTAAACCTTGAACACATACTCACATCTTCAGTTCAAATCCAACTTTGTAGAAATCGTGTTGGTTTTCTGTTAACTTCAACTGTAAGAAACCAGCCTTCCCCATGTCCTCCATTCACCCTTGGGTTCAGATTAGGCACACGGCCCCTTCACCCCCACCCCATGTGCATGCTCGTCTCCTCCTTCACCTTGCTTGGTTCTCCACACACCTCCTGCCCCACTGCCCTGCTTGAACTCTGACTCCCCCTCACTCTGGACAGCCTCCTCCTACCCAACATGGGCGATCTCCTCATGCCTGCTTGGGCACTGGCCTCCATTCTCGGGGGCCCTAATGCTTACACATGCTCCTCACCCTCTGCAGCTCTGACACCCTGTGTTGGGATACCCTCACATGGGTACCCCCTCATTCTGCCTGTGCTTCAACACCCCAGGCCCAGCTGTGCTGTGTGTGAATACCCTCCACCCCACTCAGGTTCTGACTTCCCACACCAGGTTGTTCCCTGAGTAGATGCCTTCCTCATCCAGTTGGATTATACATCTTATGCCAGGCCTTCCCTCAGCGTGGACATTGCCCCTTCATAGGGACACCTTCGTTGCCCGGCCCAGGCTCTGACATCTCACACTGGGCTGTCACCAGCATGAACATCTACCTCACTCTGCCTACCTAACAGGTTTAGGACTAAATTGTTCAGAAAGGGAAGGGGAGGTTTTTACATTTTTTTTTAAGGTCAAAAATGTTTATTGATAATGAGACAAATATCACCTTTGCAAGTGCCCTTAATGGGTAAAGCCTAGATTTTACACTGCAGCTCAGCATATGAGACAATTTACTAACACTGTGTGTTGTATTGCACATTGCTGAGAGGTGTTCAGGCTTTGTCTCTCTGCTTGGAATGCAGCTAACCCTCCTCCAGTTACCTTGCTTGCACTTAGAGGCTTAAGAATCTTCCCGTAGGGATATAAGGAAGGTAAACCTTTGTGACTCTTTTCATAGCAGTATCTGCGTGTCTTCATTAATCTGATCCTGAGAACATTATTAGAAATGAAGAGTTAAGAGTAGTCTTGAAACAACTTGTTTGTGTAATTACACAACTAAGTTAATTTTCTAACAAGTCTCAACAATGACTGCATTCTCCTATGGAGGTGTTAACTTGTTATGGGTTAGAAAGCACTCTTTGATACAATGTTTTCAGCCTGGAAAAAACGGCTTTAATTTCAGAGTCTAGTGAAACAAATGGAGACTTGTTAGAAATTTTAACACTACATTTTTGCTTGTTTGTCTAGCTCAAAGGAATCAATGTTTATTAGGTGATGTTTGCTAGTGTGTTCTGAAGTGTATACAGTTTCTTTTGACCATGTTGTCAAGTTTAAGACAGTTCAATGGGTATGAATTTTTTTTTTTTTTTTTTTTTTTGAGACAGAGTCTCGCACTGTCGCCCAAGCTGGAGTGCAGTGGCCGGATCTCAGCTCACTGCAAGCTCCGCCTCCCGGGTTCACGCCATTCTCCTGCCTCAGCCTCCGGAGTGGCTGGACTACAGGCGCCCGCCACCTCGCCCAGCTAGTTTTTTGTGTTTTTTAGTAGAGACGGGGTTTCACCGTGTTAGCCAGGATGGTCTCGATTTCCTGACCTTGTGATCCGCCCACCTCGGCCTCCCAAAGTGCTGGGATTACAGGCTTGAGCCACCGCGCCCGGCCCGGGTATGAATTTTTAAACACTACACCTCAGCCCCTTCAGCATGTAAGTTTGTAATTAAGGAAACACTGTGCTGAAGCTGGTTTGAAGTGTTTTGTTTCAGGTCTGTAGGTCTCAATTACTCTTAAAAGGACTGGGGCTACCATTGTGGCTTGGTTACCATATGCCGCACAGATTCATTTTATGACAAGTTAATGTTACATTTTTCTCCTAATCTTATATATTGTAATTGGAGAAAAGTAGATCCTAATTAAAAGCTGATGATCCAGCAGAGTGATCAATAGCATGATGCCTTGAAAAAAAGCCATTAAGCTTTGCTGCTGCCTAAATATTGTCAAAGCCTTTGTCTATTTCATGGCTTCAAGCTGAGTGTACTTAATCATTTTGAGAACATGGTCCTGGCTGGGTGTGGTGGCTAATGCCTGGAACCCCAGAACTTTGGGAGGCTGAGGTGGGCAGATCACTTGAGGTCAAGAGTTCAGGACCAGCCTGGGCAACATGGTGAAACCCCATCTCTCCTAAAACTACACGAATCCCGGACATGGTGGAGGGTGCCTGTAGTCCCAGCTACTCGGGAGGCTGAGGCAGGATAATCACTTGAACCCAGGAGGCGGAGGTTGCAGTGAGCCGAGATCTTGCCACTGCACTCCAGCCCAGGCGACAGAGTGAGACTATCTCAGAAACAAACAAACAAACAAAAATCACAAAAAAAAACATGGTCCTGAGCACTGAGCATGACCCTTCCGGTGAATCACTGAGAACTGTGTTCAGCAGAGAGATCTAAATAGAAATGCTCTGTTGGCTTACTATCAGTCTTCATTCTCCCAGAAGCAAAAACTGAGCAGACCTCCCTTCTTTCAAAAACGTTTTAGCTGTTTGTATTTGTCATTTTTCAGTATTTAAGAGCTGAGGCTGTTGTCAGCAGGTGTGACTTATTGAGACCTTTGACTCCAAAGGAAAACATCTTTACAGAGTAGTAGGTGTAAGCAGTGTGTATTCTGTAAATTACCTCTTGTCAGAAAAAGAGAAGTGATTAGTGGGAGTTGGAAACATGTCAGATGTTGGAGGAAAACTCATTCATGAAACATTTATTGAGCCAGGTGTTAGACTAGGGTTATGAGAAGATGCAGTTGGTACCCTCAAGGAGCTACCAGTCTAGTGGGGAAGAATATATTGTATTTTATCTGAGACATACCAGTGGTTCTCAACCTTGGCTGTTCTTTGGAATAAGTTTAGGAGTTAAAAAATATCAGTGCCTGGAGACTCTCATTTGATTGATCTGTGATATAGATTGGGCGTCAGGATTTTTAAAAGCCCCCCAGGTAATTGTAATTGAACCAGAGTTGAATATGGTGAGAGCATGGAGAGTGGGAAGTACAGGGTGCCTTGGGAGCGTAGAGGTGGGGCAGTTAACCCAGTCTAGGCTGTGAGTGAGTGAGTGTGTGTGTGTGTGTGTGTGTGCGCGCGCATGTGCATGCACATGCTCACGGGTCAAGGGGGAGGTGGGAAGGTTGTTGAACAATTATACTTCCTAGAGAGGAGGTAGTGCCTGAGCTGAGGCTTGATGAATGAGTTTGTCAAGTGAAAAAGGCTGGAAAGACTGTTCTTGGCAAAAGAGCAATTGAATAATGTAGAATAGTAAAGTGGTTGTTGTCTTTGGAGTTAGTTCCATGCTGATTCTGCTGCTTGGTCACTTTGGCTAATTTATCCTCTGTGAGCTTCAATGTCCTCATCCCCAAACTGGGAGTAATATTACCTGTGAGGTTATTGAAGACTAACTTAGGTAATGCATGTGAAGTGCTTAGGATCATGGCTGGCACATAGGAGCAGTAAGTGGTGTTAGGTGTATGGAAAGGTATAATTGTCATAGAATTAGGGCATGCACGCATGGTTTGCTTAGAGAGCTACAAGTAGATCTGTATGGCTGGATTGTAGGGTGCAAGACTGAAGAAGATGGGGGGTTGGGAGGCAAAAAAAATGCTTGGCAGGTGGGCAGGGTTAGGAGTCTACAGGAGAATGAGGCAATTAATAATGGGATATCATGGCAGAACCACGACATTTCCATGGTAATATCTAAAGATGTATCATGAAATGTTCTGGGAAAACTTGGGTCCATATTGGAAAATTGGCTCTGAATGTGGCATTCTCAGCATCATTACATGTACCAAATTAGTAGTGAGTGTTAATAGGACAGAAATAGGATTTTCAGTTCCTTTAGCCAAGAAGTTAAAAATATTAAATATCCTGAAGAGTAATGGAGGGATGAGCAATCTCAAGGTGGTCCCAGAGAGCCTCTGGAAATTGTTATAGTCTTAATTGTTGACAGGCTTAATGAAAATTCTAAGTAAGGGGGTTGCTTGGCTGTTTGCATTTAGAGGAGGCACTTTCTTTTTTTTTTTTGATTTGCAGAGAAATAGAGAATGCTTCTATCTGCGTTGGTTTTGCTGGCCCTTAAAATAACTGATGTATATTTGTTGGTGTGTTACATAACCTGTCACAACATTAGTCACCACTTCTTCCATAAGGCAACATGGAAATGATCATAGATAAGCATGACTGTAATTTATAATTATAGACCAATTTGGTCTTAGCATTTTAGCTCTTTTTTTTTTTTGAGACTGTCATAATCCTTGACTCCATGTAATAGAATAGAACTCTGCCAGCTGTTTGAACTAAGTAAGAATCTTAGGCGGCTTTATTATGACTCATTAGAGTGGGGCAGTCACTATGGATAGTTGGTAGAAGAAGAGGAATAACCTTCCTTGTTTCCACAAATACCTTTTTTCTTTGAAATGTATCTTTTATTGCAAAACCACTATTGAAATAATGGATTATTGTGGTATCCCCTATGTTTATGATGTATATTCCAAATTATTTGGAAGAATTCTACTTAACTGGTAGTTCTTAAAGTATGGTCACGGGTCCAGCAGCATCAGGATGACTTGGAGACTTGTTAGAAATACTAATTCTTGGGTCCTACCTGAGATACTCTGGGGATGGGAACAGAAATCTTTTAGTTAAGCCCTCCAGGTGATTATAGTACATGCTAAAGTTTGAGAATCGTGGAACCGGATGATCACATCCATCATTTATTGAAATCTTTTAGACCTCAGGAAGGCAACTATATTCTTTTTGCCTTCTACCCAGTATTTAGGTGGCACTGGCTATGTGCCAGTCACTGCCCAGGCACCAGGGAAACACTCCTTGACATGATAGACAAGATCCCTGCTCTCCAGCAGCTTACATTTGGAGAAAGGATACTGACTGTAAACCAAGATTGTGACAGGTATAATGCAGAGAATTAAAATTAGATGATAGAGTGTGTGTTGGGAAAGGTCTTTCTGAGGAGGCGAAGTATAAGCTGAGTTTTCAGTGCTAACAAGGGCCACCTGTGTGAAGATCACTATAAAGTACTGTAAGATGGGACTTCTCTTTGGTGTGTTTGAGGAGCATAAAGAAGGTCGTTGTGGCTGGAGTTGAGTGGGCAAGGGGAGAGAGGTATAAAATGAAGTTGGACAGGTAGGCAGAGGCCAGATCATGTAGGACCTTGTAGGTGTTGCTAAGCACTGCCACCCTCTTTTTTGTTGTTTGTTTGTTTAAATTGTGGTAAATTTCACATAAGACTTCCCATTTTAACCACGTTCAAGTGTACAGTTCAATGGTATTATGTATATTCATATTGTGGGACAATCATTACCAATGTCCAGCTTCAGGACTACAACTTTGACTTGACTTTGAGTGGTGTGGGGAGCTTTTAGGAGATTTGAGCAAAGAAGTGACATAACCTGAACCTCAGAATAAAAGAATTACTGTCTGTTAATATTGAGATCTGACTCTAGAGGGGCGAGGAAGAAAGCAGGGAGACCCGTCAGGTGGGTGCTGCAGTAATCGAGGTGATATGATGGTGATCTATCAAGGATGGTTGTATTTGGGGGTGCTAAGAAACTTTGAGATTCTGGATATATTTTGATGGTAGAATCAGTAGACTTTTCTGATTGGTTGACTGTGGCATATGAAACAGGGGAGTCGAGGATGACATTAAGTTTTGTTAGTCTCAGCAACTAGTAGAGTTCAGGAGATGCAGGTTTGAGGGAGAAAAATATGGTAAGTTAAATTAGAAATGCTTCTTAGATGCCTAGTTGGGAGGTTTTTTTTTTTGTTTTTTTTGAGACAAGGTCTCTCTATGTTGCTCAGGCTGGCCTCAAACTTCTGGCCTCAAACAATCCTCCTGTGTTGGCCTCTGCAGTAACTGGGCATCCCCCACCTATGCCTGGCCCAGTGGGGATGTTGAGTAGGTAGCTGGATAAGGGAGTCTGGAGTCAGGGAAGAAGTAGTCAGGTTGGAGATGTGACTGGGGCTTGTATGCATAGTAATGAAAGCCCAGAGACTGAATGAGATCATCTAAGCAATGAGTGTAGACAGAGACAGTAGGAGAGCTAACCTGAGAAGGAATTAGCAAAGGAGTAGCCAGAGAGGTAGGAAGACGACCAATAGAGAGCAACATCCTGAAAGGGAAGGGAAGAAAGACATTTGAGGAGGAGGGCAAATGGATCAACTATCAAAAGCTATTGACAGGCCGAGTAAGATGAGCACTGAGAATTGAGCATTTAAATACATTTTAGCAATGCAGAGGTCTGTGGTTACCTTGACCAAGTTGTTTCAGTGGTGTGGTGGGTTCAGAAGCCTGGTTGGGGTGTGTGAGAGAAAGGAAGAAGCAGCAGAAACAATGAATATATACATTAGGCCATTTTTCACTTAGATAGCAGGGCTGTACAAAACACCCTGTGGTATAGGATAATGTGTTGGTGTCCCTGTGTTTAAAGTTTGGATACAACACCTTTGCATGCTCATTTTATTTCAATTTTTAAAATGCATAAAATAAATTAAAAATGGAAACTTGAGTAAAAATGTGGGAAGCTCTAAAGAACCTCCATGAAGTCCTAGGGTCCTGAAGAACACACTTTGAAGGCTGTTATATTAATAAAGAAGGAATGAAATTCTGAGATGAAATTCAGCCAGTTGTAATCTAGGCTTAAGAAAGACATTTTGAGGTTTCAGAGAGAATCTTCCTGATGCTCTTCAGATTATACTACCTATTACTCATGAAAGATGACCTTAGAACTTCCCTTTCTTTCATCAAATGTTCTATCTTAAGATCTTTTGAATGAAAGGGGTGTTTGCGTATGGTATTTTCCACAAATATTGGGTCCCATATGCCAAAGATGCCAAGATCATTTTGTACTCTCTTGCAGGGAAAAAAGAGCACAACAATTTTTTAAGTCCTCTTGAAACTTCAGTTTACTTAATTTTTTATAAGTAAGATATGGTGACTTAATGTCTGATTCAAAAAATAAGTCTGTTTGACAAGGTATATTTAAATACCTTGAATTTTAGAGCAGCCAGCTCTTTGCTAAAGACACTTGAAAGCAAAAGCCCATGTTTCTCTTTGGAGAAGAAATGATGATTTTACACCCCTGAAGTAAGTAGATTCCTGATTCACAAAACACACATTTTTCTTTTCCCTCCTAAGGATGTAGAGGGAGTATTACCATTTTTTACTGAGTGTAAAATGTCATTATTTATAACATGAGCCATAATTTAAGGTATTACTAAGAAAGAAAAAAATGCTGGCTCTTAGAATTGTAAAATGCTGTTGGTTGTAAGAGATGTGAAAATGTGGGGGGAAACAGTTCATCCTAGAATCAAGTGAAATAGGATTTGAGGACCAGGAGGCATGAGTTCTGGTCCTGGCCATGTTTCTAGACAAGTCACTTTAGACTCCCTTTGCCTGAGGTTGCTCATTTGTAGGACTGGAGTAATGCCTGACACACCTATCTCGCAGGATTATGACAATGACGAAATGAGATAACTGAGATTGCTATTTTGAAAAGTAGATGCCACTGGGCATATTATAAGTATTTATTTGATGTAAATAAATCCTTAGACATGATTAGGCGACTCAGAAAGTTTCTTACCTCATCTTTGTTGTCAGATTTAAAATAGAATTAAGTTACAGATATTTGAAAGTACAACATTTTCTTCTGCTAAATGGTTTTTATTTCATCTGGAAACATCTTTTTATGGTAGTTTTGAAATTAAAGAGAAAATGTAAAAATGATATAACCACAATGCTCTTATTATCTGGAATTAACTGTTAACATTCTGTTCTGTGATCTTTTAAAAATTTATGAACAATTGGCCAGGTGCAGTGGCTCCCAGCACTTTGGGAGGCCAAGGTGGGCGAATTACTTAAGGTCAGGAGTTTGAGTCCAGCTTGGCCAACATGGTGAAACCCCATCTCTACTAAAATACAAAGGATTAGCCAGGTGTGGTGGCGTGTGCCTGTAATCCAAGCTACTTGGGAGGCTGAGGCAGGAGAATCACTTGAACCTGGGAGGCAGAGGTTGCAGTGAGCTGAGATTGTGCCACTGAACTTCAGCCTGGACAACAGAGTGAGACTCTGTCTCAAAATAAATAAATAAAGAAATTTATGAACTATTATGAAATAAAAAAGTAAAAGAGTATAATAATGAAAATTCATATACTTACCATTGCCAATACAGGTGGAGGCCCATTGGAATCCTGAAGATCATGAACTATCATGAACTATGTGGGAACAGTGTCTTACATTTAGATTGGCATCTTGTCTTCTCAGTAATCTAGTGAGATACACTGTTCCTCTTGTTCAAGTCTTGAAAACCTGTAAATAAACAAGTTAATCTTGTCATATTCGTGCTTTATCCTGGAATATACTGAGGAGAGGGCTACTTTGTGCTGGTGTTGCCTTGGTCTGAGTTTCCTCAGATTTCTACCTCTGGGTTTGGTGATCTAGTTGTGGAAACTGGAAATATGACATCTGTAAAACCATAGTAATAACTAGCCTATTATGTGCCAGACATCATGCCTAGACAATTTGTGTGTGTGTATGTGTATATATGTGTATATAATTTTATACATATATATGTATATAATTTAATATGTATATAATGTATATGTATATAATTTTATTATTCATTTTTGAGACAGTGTCTCACTCTGTTACCCAAGCTGGAGTGCAGTGGCATGATCTTAACTCACTGTAACCTCCACCTCCTGGGCTCAAGTGATCCTCCTACCTTAGCCTCCCAAGTAGCTTGCATTACAGGTGTGCACCACCATGCCTGGCTGATTTTTGCATTTTTTTTGTAGAGACAGGGTTTTGCTATGTTGCCCAGGCTGGTCTTGAACTCCTGGCCTCAAGTGATCCTCCCACCTTGGCCTCCCAAAGTGCTGGGATTATAGGCATGAGCCACCACACCTGATCTGTATGTATGTGTGTGTGTGTGTGTGTGTATATATAATAATACATAAAAAACATATATATATTTTAAGTTTTACAATAATTCTTCTGGCTAGGTGTTTTCATTTTGTAGTTTAGGAAGGCTTGGGCTCAGAGAAATAGAATAGCTGATCCGAAGTTCCATGGTCATTAAGTTGTGAGCTGATGATTTCAATGAAGGTCTGTTTAATACCACAGCCCACATGTTCTATACCAAGCTGCCTCAATCGTCATCAGTAATCATGATCTGTTTCTTTTGTAGGCAGAATCCAGAGACCACATTTGAAGTATATGTTGAAGTTGCCTATCCCAGGACAGGTGGCACTCTTTCAGGTACTTTGCATGTTTGATTATGATTTGGTGTATTACTTATTGTTTGAGATAGCCATGCACACGAGATAATATTTTAATATGAGTAAATTGTTATTTGTCTCTAAGTATGTTTAAGTTCCTTTTTCCTTTTATTCTATGCCCACATTATCCTAGGAAGAATGGAGAATGAAAAGATAGTGAATAGTCTGAATTAACAGTTCAAGCATAATAGGCTTGAAGTATGGCTTTATTCATTGTAATCATTGGGTCTTGGTTTGCATCTTTCACAGATGCCTGGAAGTCAACTATTTAGTGTGAAATATTGTCACCTTGCTAATGAGCAGGGCTTCACCTCTAGTCTAGCATTCTAATGGTATGATTAGATTATAGGATACAAAATAATACAAAGGGAATTCTCTGCTGCTAATCTAGAAGGAGATGCTTGGACTTAATTTAGTAAATTTTATGTCTGCTGGCAAAAGAAGGTTGAAAATTAGTTGAAGGAAACACCTCCTCTGGCTTTACTTTTGGGCTAATTTGGATATGTGTTCCTGGACAAGAGGGTCCTAGGAAAGACCAGGGTACCTTGTGCAGGCAGCGTGTATCACTTCTTGACCTAAAATCTTTCTTGGTTAATGAGAAAAATAACCATATGATCTAGTATTCTTTTTCTTGGTGCCTAAGAGAGGGATATATTTTGCCAAAGGTATGCTTAGGACTCTTGGTCCACCCACAAAAACACCTGCATATATTAATGTTATTATTATTTTTTTGAGACGGAGTTTTGCTCTTGTTGCCCAGGCTGGAGTGCAACGGCGTGATCTCGGCTCACTGCAACCTCTGCCTCCTGGGTTTAAGCGATTCTTCTGCCTCAGCCTCTCGAGTAGCTGGGATTATAGGCATGTGCCACCACGCCCAGCTAATTTTGTATTTTTAATAGAGACAGGATTTCTCCATGTTGGTCAGGCTGATCTCGAACTCCTGACCTCAGGTGATCTCCCCGCCTCGACCTCCCAAACTGCTGGCCTTACAGGCATAAGCAACCGCACCCAGCCTGTGTTAATATTATTTGGTGTATAGAGATAGTGAATCTACTTGGATTAGAAACTTGGAGTAATCAGGATTCCAATGGTAGTTAGGCTCTTAATTGGCTTTACAGCCTTGGGCATATGTTCTGTTATTTTAATTAGATTGTAATAATTGTAAACATTATTTGCTACCTTTCATTGAGTACCTGTTGTTATTCTATATGCTGGACATATATGGTGTCATTTGTTACAACGCGACCTTTAAAGGTAGTTGGGCGGCATCCTCATTATACCTATGAGAAAATAGAATCCCAGGGAGGTGAAGTAACTTACGAAAATCACATAGCTACAGTGTGATAGCCAGGATTTTTGTCTGAGTTCTCTTTGCTCTGCTAAGTTGCCTTCTTGAGGGTAGTGACCATGCTGTACACATCTCTACATGTCACCTGCAGGGCTTTGCACTATGTCACCAATAGTTGTTGATGAAAATGAATGAGTTTTCCTTTATAGCAAATGTGTGAATAACTGTGCTGTACTTTTTGGATTATCTAATGAAGGCCATGAAACACATTACAAATTTATGCTTGTCCTGAAAGTAGAACGTGTGCATCTGTGTTAAGTTATGCCTCTTATTGTACATGGAAACCATTGGGTTTCAAAGGGAATTATCTGTTCCCAGGTGTGTATATGCAGGAGCACTTCATAGGCTGACTTGACGGAGTTACCATTTGACAGTGGCTGTGATTTAACGATAAACTTAAGGACAAAACATTTTCTTATTTCTACAGTTGCTAATGTTTTTCCCTTTCAGTGCTCTAGGATTTTTTCCCCAAAGTTAAAATTAATTTTTTAATATGAACAAAATCTGAAAGGTACAGATGAAATGGAAGAGTGAACAAAGTGAATAGCATTTATACTACTTCCTATTTCAGCCATCTCATTCCTCTCCCTATAGACAACACCTTTGTTTAACTCTACAGTTTAATTTTTAAACTTTTATTTTATTTTTTTATTTTCATGAGATGGAGTTGCTCTCTTGTCACCCACGCTGGAGTGCAATGGCGTGATCTCAGTTCACTGCAGCTTCCGCCTCCTGGGTCAAGTAATTCTCTTGCTTCAGCCTCCCAGGTAGCTGGGATTACAGGCATCTGCCACCACTCCCAGCTAATTTTTATATTTTTTAGTAGAGATGGGATTTCACCATGTTGGCCAGGCTGGTCTTGAGCTCCTGACCTCAGGTGATCTACCCACCTTGGCCTCCCAGAGTGCTGGGATTACAGGTATAAGCAACCATGCCCGGCCTATTTTTTTTAACTTTTTGTTTTGCAGGTATCTTATTTTATTATTTTTTTTTGAGACGGAGTACTCGCAGTGTCACCCAGGCTGGAGTGCAATGGCGTGATCTCGGCTCACTGCAGCCTCCACCTCCCGGGTGCAAGCGATTCTCCTGCCTCAGCCTCCCAAGTAGCTGGGATTACAGGCACCCACCACCATGCCTGGCTAATTTTTTTGTATTTTTAGTAGAGACAGGGTTTCACTATGTTGGCTAGGCTGGTCTCGAACTCTTGACCTGTTGATCCACCCACCTTGGCCTCCCAAAGTGTTGGGATTACAGGCGTGAGCCACTGCACCTGGCTCTTATTTTTTAATTAGTATAAATTTAGGGGGTACAAGAGCAGTTTTGTTACGTGCATATATTGCATAGTGGTGAAGTCTGGGCTTTTAGTGTACGTATCACCTGAATAGTGTACATTGTACCCATTAAGTAATTTCTCATCCCTCAGTCCCTCCCACTCTTTTGAGTCTCCAGTGCCTATTATTCCACACTCTATGACCATGTGTACACATCATTTAGTTCCCACTTACAGGTGAGAACATGCTGTATTTGACTTTCTATTTCACTTAAAAGAATGGCCTCCAGTTCCATCCATGTTGCTGCAAAAGACATTTTTTCTTTTTTTCTTTTTTTTTTTTGAGACGGAGTCTCGCTCTGTCGCCCAGGCTGGAATGCAGTGGCCAGATCTCGGCTCACTGCAAGCTCTGCCTCCTGGGTTCACACCATTCTCCTGCCTCAGCCTCCCGAGTAGCGGGGACTACAGGCGCCTGCCACCACGCCTGGCTAATTTTTTTGTATTTTTAGTAGAGACGGGGTTTCACCGTGTTAGTCAAGATGGTCTTGATCTCCTGACCTCGTGATCCGCCCGCCTCGGCCTCCCAAAGTGCTGGGATTATAGGTGTGAGCCACCACGCCCGGCCCAAAAGACATTTTCTCATTCTTTTTTATGGCTGAGTAGTATTCCACATTTTCTTTATCCAGTCGCCCATTGGTGGACACTTATATTGATTCTATATCTTTGCTATTGTAAATGGTGCTTTTATAAACATATGAGTGCAGTTATCTTTTTAATGTGATTTATTTTCCTTTGGGTATATACTTGGTAATGAGATTGCTGGATCAAATGAATTGTTTTGAGACTATTTTAAGAGTTACAAGAACAGTCCAGTGCATATGCTCTTTCCTTAGATTTGCCAATTGTTATTATTTTGCTGCATTTGCTTTATCACCCCCCTAACGCATACACAGCACGTACATGTGCATGTGCATATACGCACACAGAATTTTTGCTAAATCATTTAAGAGTAAGTTGCAGACATTATGACCCTTCACCCCTGCATATCCAGGAGATATTCTGGATGTATCTCCTAAGAATAAAGACATATTCTTATATACCCCTAGTATAATGATTGAAATCAGAAAATTTAATGTTGATATAATGTCAGTTGCCCATATTTAAATTTAATCAATTGTTATATCATGTCCTTTATAGCATTTTCCCTGTGATCCAGAATCCAATCCAGAATCATGCAGTCCATTTAGTTTTCATGTCAGTTTACTTCCTTTCAGCTCAGAATGATTTTTACAGCCTTTCTTTGTCTTTTTTGACATGTTTTTGAAGAATTTGGGTCTGTTGTTTTGTAGAAAGTTCCTGGATTTGTATCTGTGTGATTGGATCTTCATGGTTAGATGAAGGTTATGGGTTTTTGGTAGAAGTATCTCAAAAGTGATATGTGTCCTTCAGTATATCCAGTAAGCAGGCACATGCTATCTGTCCTGTTATTTGTGAAAAAGTACATAAAACATATGTATAGTTTAACAAATAAGTATAAAGTGAGTAACCATGTTATTACAATCCAGGTTAAGAAATATAATGTTACCCAGTTCTTCAGAAATACTGGTCCTGGCAAGAGGGACCCCTGACTTGGCCTGATGCTTTAGAGGGATCTGCTTTGTCCCTCCTCTACCAATGCCCTTTCCACAGGGCAAGGAGTCTCTGGAGCCTACAGAATATGCTCACTTGGAGCCTAAACCCTTCCATCCTAGACCATGCTTTGAGCACCCAGCATCTCAGACCTTCTTGCCCAAATGGCCCTGAGGTTTTTTTCTGGAGCCTGTATGAGTCTCTCCCCTGGAGTCTGTCCTCCTGGGAGTGGACTATGCTGCTGGTGTATACATCCCTAGGTATAAGGGGTGGTCTAAGGATAGCTGTCAGTGGGGAGTAGGGTATGGGATAGAGCTTGTAGTGCAGGATGGAGAGGGGGCAGTGGGCAGTGAGCCAGTGGCCGATTTGCCCTGCACCACTGCTTTTCTCCATGGAATGCAAATAAAAAACTCAATATGAACCTGGTCTTCTGGTTAGTTGTAAAGGTATATTTATTATGGCAGGATAGAAAATATTTAATAGTTTGTATGCTTGTTTTATAACTTTTAAATATTTAAATATTCAGATGTATGGTCTGTAGGTCTCTATTTGAACCCTCGCCTAAGCCCTGTAAATGCTACAGGTGGGTTTGCCCAGCACCCCAGAGGCCCCTCCTGGCTCCTTCCCTCCCTCCCTTTAGAGGTAACTACTAGCCTGACTTTTATGATAATCATCTCTTTGTTTTTCTTCATAGTTTTGGTACATAAATATACCTTCTTGAAAAATATAATTTAATTGTGCCACCTTCTGAATTTTATAGAAATGGAATTATTCTGTATGTAGCTCTGCTGCTTTTTTACTCAATTATGTTTGAAAGAGTCTTCCATGTTGTGTGTAACTGCAGTCATTGATTTTCATTGCTGTGTAGTGTACTATAGAATTATTTCAGAATTTAGTTATCCATTCTACTATTGACCTTTGAAGTTGTTCGCAGTTTTTGGCTATTATAAGCCATGCTACTGTGATCTTTCTTAGGTATGAATCCTGGCATATATAAACATACATTTCCATATTGAACATACTTGATTACTGAATCATGCCACACTTTTACAAAATGGATTGTGCTAGTCTACTCTCACCTGCAGTGTTTGGTAGTCTACACTTACTGCTCTACAACTTCATCAGCCCTTGGTACAGATTTGACTTTTGCCAACCTGATGGTTATGTAGTAGTATCTCCTTGTTGTTTTTAGTTTGCATTTTGTTGAAGATTAATGACATTGAACACCTTCTTATATGCTTATTGGCTTCTTACTTGTTTGTTTATTAATTAGAGACAAGGTCTTGCTCCCTTGCCCAGCTGAAGTGCAGTGGTGTGATCATAGTTCATTGCAGCCTCAAACTCCTGGGCTCAAGTGTTCCTCCCACCTCAGCCTCCTTAGTAGATGGTACTAGCCTCCTTAGTAGCTGGTATAGGCTTACTGGCCTCTTGAATATCTTATAAAGTGCTCATTCAAGCTACTTGCTCGTTTTTAAGATTGAGTTTTCTACCTTTTCCTCATTGGTTTATAAGAAATTGTTTATATACTATGGATATTAATTATCTGGTTATATGTGTTACAGATACCTTCTATGGTTTGTCTTTCACTCGATGGTATCTTTGACCAAAACTTCTTGGTTTTCATATGGTATAAATTTAACAGTATTTTCCTGCTCTACAGATATAAAGATATTTTCCAATATTTCCTTTTTTCCTTTTTTTTTGCTTTTTAGATTTTGGTATAGAGATGGGCTCTTACTATGTTGCCTAGGCTGGTATCAAACTCCTGAATCAAGTGATCCTCCCACTTCAGACTCCAAAGTGTTGGGATTATGGATGTGAGCCACCTCTCCAGGCCCAATATTTTCTTTTAAGAGATAGATAGAGCCAGGCGTGGTGGCTCGTGCCTGTAATCCCAGCACTTTGAGAGGTTGAGGCGGGTGGATCACAAGGTCAAGAGTTCGAGACAATCCTAGCCAACATGGTAAAACCCTGTCTCTATTGAAAATACAAAAACCAGCCAGGCATGGTGGTGCATGCCTGTAGTCGCAGCTACTTGGGAGACTGAGGCAGGAGGATTGCTTGAACCTGGGAGGTGGGGATTGCAGTGAGCCAAGATTGTGTCACCACACTCTAGCCTGGGTGACAGAGTGAGACTCCATCTCAAAAAAAAAAAAAAAAAAAAAAAAGAGATAGATAGCTTTGCCCTTTACATCTAGATTTTTTTTTTTTTTTTTGAGACGGAGTCTCGCTCTGTCGCCCAGGCTGGAGTGCAGTGGCCGGATCTCAGCTCACTGCAAGCTCCGCCTCCCGGGTTCCCGCCATTCTCCTGCCTCAGCCTCCCGAGTAGCTGGGACTACAGGTGCCCGCCACCTCGCCCGGCTAGCTTTTTGTATTTTTTGGTAGAGACGGGGTTTCACCGTGTTAGCCAGGATGGTCTCGATCTCCTGACCTCGTGATCCACCCGTCTTGGCCTCCCAAAGTGCTGGGATTACAGGCTTGAGCCACCGGGCCTGGCCTACATCTAGATCTTTAATCTACTAGGGATTTTAGTTTTCTATTGGATAATTAATATTCAGAAAAGTTAACCTCTAAATTTGATTCCTTATCAGTGATTTTTAAAAATTGAGAGACTAAATAAAGCTTATTTACTACGATATGCTATGTCTGTACTTAAAACATTTTATAAAGTGATCAGGTACTTCAAACCATACCTAAAACATTACCTAATGATAAAAAGATGTAAGGTGAGAAAGGGTAAACTTTAGGGACAGTTTTTTTTTCCATTGATTGCTTTTAATGTCTACACTAGTGAGGTCATGTATTGTAAACTGTCCCTCATGTGTTCTATGCTCTGAAGAGCGTCTCATGACATCTGTGGAAGGGACATGTGATCTGCCAGTTCTACTTAGAAATTGCATTAAGACCCCTAACACTGAATTGGAACACTTTCCAAAGATTGTACAAATAAAATTTGAGTACACAAGCTGAACTCCTGTATTTTAGGAATTCGTAAAATTTTCTAGTTACTAGTGAATAAACTGTCACTTAATATTTGATTTCTGGTATCTTTTGTCTGCTTCTACAACTTTACTTGTTTTTAATGCAACTTATGTTTGCCTTTTTCTAATATTTAATGCATTATTTTTGCCATTTTAGATAATTACAAAGAATCTGCTTTAAGATTAGTCTTTGTTCCTGAGATCTGCATCTCTGATCTGTGCCAAAGTATCTGAAAAACTTAGATATAAACCTTACACTGTACAGTACTAGTGTCTGGGCATAATCTTCCCTTTGAAGTTTGTTTGCATCCCCCTAGAGGGATTAATTCCCTGCTGTGAGAAGGTGGGTTAGAAAGCACTGAAACTACTTTATGGGTCTTTAATTGGAGGATTTAGTATACATTTTGTTCTGTAAACTTCTGTGGGAGTTTCATTCTTACAATTTTTCTTATACTGTGGTATGTTATGTTTTCATTGTAAATTAAAGTACATATACTCAAATTTTTCTTGTTATTTAATGCATACTGACAGATTATCCTGGTGTGTGTGTTTTTTTCCGTTTGTCTTTAAATTTTTAGTGGCTTGTTTTCAGATTAGTTCTTGAGTATGTGTAAAATTTTAAACTTCTAGGAAAATGATGAACAAGAGAAAAATTATCACTCAATAACTACTGTTAATGTTTCAGTATCTTTATTTCCTTATAGTCTTCTTTTGTGTGTGTGTCAGTGTGTGCGTAAATAAAATATAAAAACTTTTTTTCTGAACTCTCAGCTATATGCGTTTTCTTCACTCTCTCCAATTATTCATTAAGCTTTCCCTAAAATTATTAATGTAGATTTGTAGAAATCATTTTAGTTGCTATGAATTATTACATCATGTTTATGTGCTACATTTACTTATAACAGAATCTTTAGGTTGTTTCCAAAGTTCTGTTATAAATGATGTCAGTAAACATCTTTGTGTATAATGCTTGTCAGTTTATGTATGTAAATACTTTAAAAAAGTTGTATCATTTTGAGGAGATCTTTGATCTACTTTGTTCTTAATTTTTGTATGCTTATTTTTTTTGCCACACTTCATTTTGTGAGTCCAGTTGGTGTATTTGTTCAAGAACCCACCTTTACATAGGGATCCCAGAAAAATCAAGACAGTTAGCTCAAATTGCAAAAACTCTGAAGTCTGAATTCAGCCTGTGCGACCAAAGGTCTCGGAAGAGGGTGCTCTTGTAAGAGAGATCAGCCTGCAAGGTCCCATGATCAGATGGCACTGGCCACGCAAAAACTCTGGAATGCTTTTCAAACACAAGTGTCTCATTACAGCTGGCATCTTAGCCTGCTGCGGGCACTCTTCTTGGGCAGATGCTTAGCACTGGAAGAGTGGCAGCATCAGGTTTGTCAGAGCTGCTTGGCAGACCAACTTCCTCCTGTGTCTGCCCCACTTTCCCCTACCCCAGCCCCTAGCATTTTCAGTGCATTAGCCCAATGGCCACTTTTTAAAAAGAATGGGGTGGTTAGGTTGAAAAACTGTCGGGGAACTCTGAAAGGAATGCCTTAAGACATAGTGCTTTGGTTGCTGAGTTTCTCAGATATGTGGGTGTTAAGCAGCAACCTAAAAAAAAAAATCTTTGCTTAGGATCTCTTAACTAACTATACACATTTCTGTATTAGCAGTATCATGAAGAAAGCTGAGTTTTTGCTGACTTAAAATTTTGAGAGCCAGATTTGTTATTCTGAAGTTTAACTTTCGTTTTATAGGACTGTAAATTGTGGTCTAGGAGCTTAACCTGAATATCTGTGATCACAATAGATACTCAAAATTATTAGACATTTTTAAAAAGCTGATTTAAAAAACATGATGTTGGCTGGGGGTAGTGTCCCACACCTGTAATCCTAGCACTTTGGGAGGCTGAGGCAGGTGGATTGCTTGAGCTCAGGAGTTCAAGACCAGTCTGGGCAACATGACGAAACCCTGTCTTTACTAAACATTACAAAAACACAGCTGGGTATGTGGTGCATGCCTGTGGTCCCAGCTACTCGGGAGGCTGAGGTGTGAGATTACTTGAGTCCAGGAGGTAGATGTTGCAGTGAGCCAAGATTGTGCTGCTGCACTCCAGCCCAGGCAACAGAGCTAGACCCTGTCTCAAAAATAATAATAATAATGATAAAATGAAAAACAACTTGCTGTCTATTGAGAAGTGGTATGGCGAGGGTTGGGGGAGCTCTTTTGAGAGTCAGGTTTTATTCCAGATTAAAATATTCTAGAGAGATATTAATTAAATTCATCTTATTATTTTCAATAATAATGACAGTGAATGACAGCAAGCTTGAAGAATGGTAATAGAATAGCTAACTTTCCTTGAGTCCTTATTATTCCCCAGGCACTTTTCTTAATATTACTTTCTTAAAGTTCGAACAATTCTCTAAGATGGCTCTTATGTTTGAGGAAACTGAGACTCAAAGAGGTTTACTTGCCCAGGTTGGACAACCACAAAGTCGTAGAAGCATGAAAAAATAGCTGGTTAGGCCAGTCACGGTGGCTCACACCTGTAATCCCAGCACTTTGGGAGGCCAAGGCAGGCAGATCACGAGGTCAGGAGATCGAGACCATCCTGGTCAACATGGTGAAACCCCGTCTCTACTAAAAATACAAAAATTAGCTGGGTGTGCTGGCATGCACCTGTAATCAAGCTACTCAGGAGACTGAGGCAGGAGAATCGCTTGAACCTGGGAGGCAGAGATTGCGGTGAGCCCAGATTGCACCACTGCACTCCAGCCTGGCAACAGAGTGAGACTCTATCTAAAACAAAAACAAAACAACAAAAATTAGCTGGGTGTGGTGGTGGGCACTTGTAATCTCAGCTACTCAGGAGGCTGAGGCAGGAAGATGACTTGAACCTGGGAGGTGGAGGTTGCAGTGAGCCGAGATCATGCCACTGTACTCCAGCCGGGGCAGCAGAATGAGACTCCATCTCAAAAAAAAAAAAAAAAAAAAGCTGGTTAATATTACCTGCATGTGCAGTGGTTAGAACAGTCAGATAAGGTTAATGTGGGGGCAGATAAATCAGGATTGTGCAGAAAATCAGGGGATATGTGGTTTTATTCATGAACTATACAAGGGATTCGTATAGTTGTTTTTTAAGTCAGCACTATTACTTCAGCTATTCTACATTTTTTTATCTTGCATTTTCTAGTGAAAGTGAATCCATCTTATGGAGTATTTGGTCTGGGCCCTGATTCTTTTTTTTTGTTTGTTTGTTTGTTTTGAGACAGGGTCTCGCTCTCATCACCCAGGCACTCGTAAATAACTCTTTCAGTGGCATGATCATGGTTCATTGAAGCTTTGACCTTCCAGGCTCAGGTGATCCTCCCACCTCAGCCTCTCCAGTAGCTGGGACTACAGGTGCAGGCCACCACACTCAGCTACTAATTTTTTGTAGAGATAGGGTCTTGCCATGTTGCCCAGGCTGTTCACGAACTCCTGGGCTCAAGAGATCCTCCCACCTCAGCCTCCCAAAGTGTTGAGATTACAGGTGTGAGCCACTGCAACTGGCCTGGACCCTGATTCTTGATACTATAGTTGGGACAAATTGCCACTCAACTCAAAAGACATGGATTATTAAAAACATTTTTTGTAAATTTTCCTGGCTCTAAGTATTTGACTTGCTAGTTAGAAAAAATCTTGCTTGGGATAGCGATGTGGAACTTCATCTAACTGTACTTTTTTCAGCTGATTTTAAAGTCAGGGATAGCTGACTTGTTCAGAAAAATAAAGCTTTACTGAAGATATCACTATGAGCTTGTAATATGCCTTGTCTCTTTTTCCGAAGATTGCTGTAATAATGATTATTTCTTTAAACTAGAGGTGAGCCTAATGAGAGCTCATTATAATAAAACTTTTGCCCACCACCTAATGAAGTAAGATGTATTATTCTAATTATATAAGTAAGAAAAAGAGGGCTCCATGAGCGCAGGGATTATATCTTGCTTGCACGTGTGTACTTCGGTAGCTAGAATAGTGCCTGGCATACAATAGGCCCTCAAGTATTGAATGATTAAATCTTAGAGCTAGGAAGCAACTTGTCCAAACGACAGAGTTGGGATTTGAATTCTAGTGTGACTGTATTCTTTAAAGAAATTTATGAAAACTATCACACACATTTATAATACATATGTATGTATACAGTTTAAAGAATAAATGAAAATGCACATATCCACCACTCAACTTAGAAAACAGAACATTTTGTATCTTTGAGTACTCCATTTATGCCTCTCTCAATTTGCCTTTCTCTACTGAGATCACATGTTGAATTTTACGTTAATTGTATATCCCTGTTTGAAGCTTGTGCTTTTTATATAGTATGCTGATGCTCTAAATTGGTTGTGTAGAATGAGTTTGAATTGCTGTTCTTAGGAAGTAACAGAAAGTGAGCCATGTATTTTCTTTTCTTAATGCTTAGTTATTTGAAGCAGATCCCAGATTTCTTCTTTTTCCTGAAGTGTGCAATTTAGGGACCATCTGGGTATAAATTATGATATAGGGGAGCCTTAACGATTTTTGATTTATTCATGACAGTGTGGTTCTTCTTGCTATGTTAGTGGTTCACAATATTAGGCCTCAGGCCTTCTATGGTGGACCAGGAACTCATTGATTTACTAAACTTTGAAATCCTTTTGAGCAGTGAGTTTGTTGAATTTTTAAAATTCCCTCCACATGCCAAACTCGGAGTCTCATTTTCTCAACTCTAAAATGGGGCACTAATAGTGCCTATTTTAGTTGAAAGATTAAATGGGAATGCACCATGCATGGGACATGGAAAGTTCTTTATAAATGGGAGCTGTTATTTTAACTTGCTTTTGTTTAAGGCAAGAGTTTATATCTGTGTGGAACTCTGCTACTCAGCAACTGTTATCAAATTGACATAACTGAAAAACAGAAAGTAAAAGTAACTAGACAAAGTAGATTTCTCAGAGTCCATCCATTAAAACTTAAGTTCTTTATTCATAGAAAAGCCCTCTGCTTATGCCCTGAGTGCTTTAGTATGCCAGGAAGATTTCTCTGTGCAATATTGCTCAGCAGTTACTGATCGTGTCAATGACATTAATCATTGTATTAGTCAAGATCCTTTTCACTGGAAGTGACAGAAACCAAATGAAATCCGACTTGAACAGCAAAGGGAATTTACTGGCTCTTAACACTGAGAAGTCCAGTGGTAAAACTGGCTTTGGGTTTTGCTGGATCTAGGTCTTCTACTCATATTTTCAGAAATTTTCCATATTTCTTGATTCTCTGTCTTCTGTGTTGGGTTCACTTCTGGGCAGGTGCTCCCCTCCCTATACAGTGGCAAAGATGGTTATGAACAAATCCAAGCTTATGTTCCATCAGTTTAACCACCCAAATAGAAAAAGAGTGTCTTACAGTATTTTGAACCATAGTCCCAAAGCTGACTCTAATAGGCCCTGTTTGGATCATGTACCCATTCATGAACCAATAACCATGACTTTTGAGTTGTTGATTGGAGGATAAGGCAGTGTGTTGGGGGAGCAGGGGGAGAATTGGGAGAGCTGTTCAGGACCACCTGGATCCTATAGCCTGAGAATGGGGCAGGATAGTTCCTCAGAGGAAAATCTGCTGCTATTACTGGAGGAAGGGAGAATGGATGCTGGGCCACCAAAACAGATGTCCACTGCAGAGATCAAGAAGATGTTTAATTCAAAATATTCTTTCCCAGAAAAGCAGTGAGATAATAATGAAACTTGGAAACATTTATAACTAAAATGATTTAAATAAAGTTTTAATGCTTAACAATACTGATCTTCAGGTTCCTTGAAAACTGCTGTGTAAGACTGATTTCCCCAGGAGTCTACATGCCTGAGGTCTTATTATCACACTTCTAATTCATGAATCACCTATTCTTTGAGTGTTCACTTTAGACTGTGCTAGACTCTGTAGAGAGTGGAACGTTCGCCCTATAAAACAGGAACTGGACCTCATGTTTTAAACACTTAGGAGACTTAAAAAAAAAGCCTTTAGGAAGTTATATTCTAGCTTTTGAACTTCTTTTGGTATTATTTCACAACACATTTTGCATTTTCTTCTTTGTGTTACACTGAAAACATGCAGTCTGCTCAAAGCCTTTCATTAGAAAAAGAAAGCTTCACTGAAGATATCACTATGAGCTTGCTTTGCCCAGCAGGAGATTTGAATAAGTTGCTCAATTTAAAGACAGTTTTCTTACCTTTAATGTGTTCTTAGACATTAGAATTTTCTGCTATCACGAAGCCTTATTTGAGGAGAAAATAGATGCAGATAAATTGCTGTCAAGATTATAACAATGTCCTTACGTATCTTTGAATAATTTGTAATAAAAACAGTATAATGGCCAGTTTGTCGGCTTTGAAATCAAACACACTTAGGTTCAGATTTCTTTTGCCACTCATTAATTGTCTGACCTTGGGAAAGCTATTTAAACTAAATTCTAGTTTGCTCATTGTTTAAATGGGACTTGTATCTACTTGGCAGGTTTGTTTTGTAAATTAGAGATAATATGTACTAAAATGCTTAAAACAGGAAGTGGTACAAACTAGACTTCTTGTGGTGATGTAATTTAACGTCATCCTTAAGTTAAAAACAAAAACTCCAAACTCCAAACCAAAATCAAACAACACAACTTCCGGAAATTGTACTATCATTAAGAAATGAAATCTTCTTTGTGATAGAATTTATTTAAACTCCT
Source organism: Colobus angolensis palliatus (assembly GCF_000951035.1). Classification (NCBI taxonomy): domain Eukaryota; kingdom Metazoa; phylum Chordata; class Mammalia; order Primates; family Cercopithecidae; genus Colobus; species Colobus angolensis. Next base: position 11,577,455 of record NW_012122931.1, read on the forward strand.
TTTTGAAGGGATTCAAATATTAGAATCATAGTAATTATTACTATATGAAAGATATGACAACTTGATAAAAAGAACACTGTCTGAACTGACTAATTTTCTTTTTCAGAAAATGTAGAATTAGTTCTGAGTTGTTCCCAGAAAAATACACTTTGGGCACATGAACAATTCAACCTATATATTTTTTTCTTCCACGTCTGTGTCACAGTTAAACTTTAACAAGAACGCAGTGATCAATCCTCAGCTACCAGAGTTTTTATTTAAACTGTCTACTTGTGAGAAAGAGCCAGATGCTGAGAAAATAAACTAGGATTAGCTTACTGGAACTCATTTCTGGAATATGGTATAAAGTTTGTGTGTATTTAGTCCGGTTTTCTGTCCTCAGCAGTAATGATCCTGATATTCAGAATGATAAAACTGACTTCTTGAACATAAAGCACATTTTCCATTGGTTTGTTAGGTTGTGCTTACCATGAAAGGAAAAGTGACAAAAGTATTTGGGAAAGATTTTATACACAGACTGAAATGAAAAATATTTTCATCATGGCCCTCAATGAAGTAGAAAATCACCTAAGTGCTAAGTGGAACATTCATTTCCTCTTTCTAGTATTTCGGTTAACAGAAATACATCCCCCCCAAAATATAGTTAGAGAAATTTGGTTTAGAGGATGGTTTCTAGAGTCATGTCATGTAGGTCAAAATTCTGGTTCCCCTACTTAAAACATATCCCTGTGTGATTTTGGGCAAATTATTTAATTTCCCTCCTTGTTTTAGTTCCCTATGCTGTAAAATGGGGATAAATGGGGATGATGGTAATATCTCATAGTGTTTGAGGATTCAGAAAAACAGTATTTAAAGAATTAAGCACAGAACATGGCACAGAGTTTTTCTCAGTTTGATCTATCATGAAGAAAAACAAATCGGATTTGTTTGTTTTGATCCTTCAAACTGGAAATTGAGGATCATCAGGAGTCTGCCTTGAGGGGACATCCCCTGATCCTGTTGTGAATGTTCTCATTCTGCACACATGGTAGAGGGGCCCTGGGACTGCCTGGGACCAGTCCTAAGGCAGTTCCAGGCCCAGGACCTTGGGAATGCTGCTTTAGGTTTCTTTCTTACTTCTAACAGCCCCAGCAAGTCCAGTTTAGGCTTTAAAAAAGTTCTTAATCCCTGGGGTGGACCCTGGAACAAGCTGACCTAATTTCTCTTGTTTTTGCTGAATGGAGATTGAGCTGACTTGGGTTTCATTTAGGCTTCTTGGGGCCTGCTGCAGGATCAAAGCTCAGGTCTGGACCCAACTGAAGTTGAGATTTAGATTTAGAGCTGAACACTGCTACATTTTTCACTTCTTGTTTTGAAAGCTTTTTTTTTAAAATTACACAGTTTATTCAGCAATATTTATTAGAAGTGTGAAAGGTGCTGGGGATGGGTGAGGACATTCCAGCAGAAGGAAGAGCACCTGCAAAGCTATAGATGGATATGGATATTTAATCTTCTTTTTATTAATAAAAACTATGATGTTCAGGTTCTGATTAGCATGAAGGGACCCTGGACAATCATGCTGAGTCTAAGAAGATCAGCTCCAAGAGGGTGAGGATCTTCATTTACTTGGTTCACTGATGTGTCCCCAGCACCTGGAACAGTGACTGGAGTGTAACAGGCACTCAGTGTGTATTTGTCAGACCAATAAATGAGTTGACACAATTCCAGCTGATTGCAGATAACCTAGATATTTTGATTCATCTCTGCAGTTTTTATTGTTGATAAATATCTCATTTCCAGTGGGTTGAATGGCTACTCCATTTGCTGTATTGTTTTTTTAAATGGAAATTCACGGGTAGATCTAGGGGGAGGGCATTTATATTAGCGGCAGGAGTTCTGCTGCAGTTTTCTCTTCTGCGATTTTTCTGGAAGATGTTATTCTGCCTTTTCTATGAGCAGACGTGCTTAGGACGAAAAGTTTAAAGGAAGGCGCTCTCACATTCGTCTCCCTAGGCGAGGAATGCCTTTTCCTCCCCATTTACCAAGTGTCCATCAGACTTCCCACAGTACAATGAGGCATTTACCCCGGGCCTCGGCGTCAGCCTGTACTTTTTACATTTTAGGCTTTTTCTGCCACCCCTGGGAAACTGCCCTGTGGTCTGGAATCATGGGAATTTGTGTCACTAAAAGCTGTTTCCCCACCCTCTCCTCTAGCAGAAGCAGTGTGTGTATATAGCAGAAGCAGGAAGAGCTTTGGACTTGGGTTTTAATTATGGCTCTGCAACTAATAGTTATCTGACCTTGGGGAAATTATTCATCTTTTTTTGGTTGAATTTTCTCATTTGCAAATAAAACTTGGATAATGCTTATCTTTTAGAGTTACCATGAGGCTTAAATAAAATACTAACCATAAAATAATTAACAGTGCCTGGTTAGTTTTCTTTCTTCTCCTGTCACATCAAATCATTGTTTTCCACTCTTTTAGACTCTTGACACAAAAGGACAGCTATATTATTTTTCATAGCGTGGAGGACTATGGAGTCTTTGAAACTCTTGATAATGATTTTTTGTGTTTTTTTTTTTTGAGTGAAGCAATATGGAGTTTTGTTAATATATTTTCAATGACATCGAAACAGTTCTTTAACAAAAATCTCATATATTTAATTTAAAACTTTTCCAGACTATGAACCTAAAGTCAGAATCTTAGGATATAGTTCTTGTGCCCATACTCAGCTTCCTATAGAGGACATAGCATATTTAAGCTTTGGGGAGAGAGAGAAAAATATATGTGTGGTGAAAGAGATATTTTAGCCTGCTTTTGTAACTTTAGCTTTGCTATGCAATGTGCCAAAAGTTATTTCTCCCTAGGGAGTGCCTCTTTCAACAGTTTGCGAAGGCAGCATAAATTCTCACTTGGTGTTCAAGGAAGATGGTAATACAATTTAGTACAACCAAAGTTTTTTTTTTTTTTTTTTTAACTTGTTAGAAACCAAAATGTGATTGCAGTGGCAAATTTGTCAGCACACTTGAGTTTAACAAGTGTTCGAAGGATTAGTAAAGGAAATGTAGTTTACTCTGCAGCTTTTATGACAAAGAATTTAAAAGGTTTTGCTCTAAGCCCCACCATGTGTTTCTTCCTTTTCTCCAAAACATACCTCTAAATTGAAAAGAGAGATGAATCTCTTAGGGAGAAACTATTAACTCTGAGGGAGTTTATCATTGTTTGAGAGGAAGCAGAGCATTTACATTTGAATCAACTCTGAGTGTAGCTTGTGCCCTAATCTCATTCCTTCTAGAAGTTGGTGAGGAGTTTAAGTACTTCCTACTTTGTGTTCTGGTCCTTGTAGTGCCATCCTAATTTTCCTGGGGATCATACATTTCGTAATTCAAAGTAAGCAAACTGGACACGGTGCCTTGGCTATGCAAGGAAATATTTTTTGTAGTTGTCACAGTTCTCTAAGTAGGGCCATTGGCCAGAATTGTCTCATTGTCATTGCGCTTATTACCACAGTAAAAATGCTATAAAAAAGACTAAATACTGCAGAAAGTTTGAAAAAGAGATAAAATATAAGCACTTCCATCACAGTCCTGTTTTCAAGTTTTTAAGATTCCCATTTGATGTAGTTACACTTGAGGTACAGTTTAAATGAGAGAAAGCAAGATCCTAATGTTGGCCACAAACATTTTCATCAGTTTTTGATGGCTACATCAGAGTTTTATAGTTTGATCAACCAGCTCCTGATTGTTAAACATGAATCAGCTCCTTTAAAATAAGACCAGTTAATACTACTCTCTTATTTGTGGACTTCTGTGGCCAGATCTTTGGTACTGCCTTTTTTGGAGGGTGAGGGGTGGCGGATGGGAAGGAGGGTAGAGGAACAGAGAGAGGCTGACTGTGCCAAAGATAAACAATGTTACAGATGGAAATGTTTTTTTCTAAGTCCAAAATCTGTAAGAAACCTTAAAGTGAGCCATTTTCTGAGATCAAAAATGTGTAAACTTGTATTAGTGTTTTGCTCTGTGATGAATGAAAGCACCACTACTTTTTAAAAAGCCACATTTATGGATCTTTAGGTTCTTTTAATACCTGCTTCTATGTTTTACTTTTTAATTTTACCGGAAGAACATTCTTCTGATGGAGGATTTAGGTCATGTTAGCTCAAAGAAAATAGAAACCATCTACCTAAAGACTTGGTGGGAGAAATTCTTTGTATTTGCTCTCATATCTTGTTAGACGGCTGTGTTCCGGACTCAGGACTGGATTTTGCTTTTGTAAAAGTAGCTGTGAGACCCTCACCTTACAAATATAAAATGTTCTTGCTGAAAGTTTATTTCTGTGACTAGGGACCATCATTGAAACCCATCCCAAAGAAATGGGGTGTGTATAATATACTTCATGGGTGTCAGATGAAGAACTCTTGTTGGAGCTATGGTTTAATTAAACCCAATGGCCTTTAAGAATTAAAAAAAAATTTTTTTTTATTAGGAATTAGTAAGTTAGAGCTTGGAAGTAGCTTATGTTCATTCCTTAGAGGTTGGGACAAGAATTTTGCTTTTGCTGAAAGAGCCTGTGTAGTATGGTACTAGCTTAAAATGATTTGCTTGGCATTTGCACTGGGCATATTTGGAAAGGAAAGCCTCTTTGTGTTGTGCATTTAAAAAAGTGTCTGTAAGTGTGCTTAGAAAATGGCAGCATTTGCTGGTCTTGGCTGTCAATGTCTTGCTGCTCCTAACTGTGTTTAACCAGAAAGGGAAACTCAGAGTAGAAAAAGTCTCACTCCCAAGACTTTACAAGAAAACCCCTCTTTGTTGATTTATATATATATATTTTAAAGGAGCTTGACATCTTCATCAAGTTCACAGTGGGCTTGCTTTGTTTGCTTTCTCTTGAATGCTTGATAAGATTTTTCTTCTATTGTTTTGTGCAGCAAGAACAGATCTTTCCATGGCTCGGGTGGGTTTTTTGTAAATCCACAATATGGTCATTGTCTGGTGGTGAATAATTGTGGCTGCTTTTTGTACAACCAGAACTAAGGCTTTGGCTGTGAACAGATTCCTTCTTAGCGTGAAAAGGGACTAATCCATGTAAATACAGCCCCAAAATAAAGCTTTACAGAAAAAGGGGAAGGCCGCTAAGCAGGAGGGCACAGGTCAGCAATTTAACCTTTAACCTAACAAATAAGAAGCATGAAAGTTCCAGAATTGGTTTACAAAAGAAAGCTCCTGTGATCTGTCAGTTTTTCTTTTCAGGAGGGAACTGGGTGAGAGATCTGACTGACAGCTAGTGCCTTTTAACTGCAGACTGAAATTAACTGCCAAATTGAAACTTGAATATTTGAAGGAGAATTTTTCTTAAATAAATTGAGATGGCAGAATAGGCCTTATAAGCACTGGTCAGGGTCTTACATGGGATTTTTATCCTGGAAAGGGGTTGGGGGAGGAATAGGCATTGGACTGGACTACCTTAAGATCCCTTCCAAGTTTAATAAAGAGAATGTGGTCTGACTCTTACCAGTCAAATTAGACATGAACTTTGCAGTTTAAGGCCAGATGAAACTCTTTCCCCTTCTGCAGTATTATCACTGATTACCCTTTGTAGACTTTTCATGACTTCATAAATTAATTGCAGCCTTTACTAAAGATTTAAGAGCTATTCGTAAATGTTATTGATGTTTCCACAAAACATTAATTACAAAAAGATAGCCATCTTGAGATTTCACAATATGTAAAACTTTTATGGCCCAATGCATTATGAGAAACTCTATTGTGTGGTGCTGAGCACTGTAAAGCAGAGGACATAGGCTTTCTTTCATGTACTGCTGTTTTGTTCCACATGCTTAGGCATTATTAGCAGATAAAACTGAGTAAGCTAAAGCAGCAGAGATGAAGTATAGGTGTTTATTAGGCAATGCACTGGGGAAATGGGAAGCTGTGAAAAATGAGGGACTGCCTTGTCTGTTCCATGGGCTTGAAGAGTTAAGAAAATAAGGTTTGTGTAGTGGGATAAGTCTTACTTTTGTGCTGTTGTACTCATTTGCAAACTTTGCAAACAGTTTGTATTTATTTAATCACAATGGGTAATCTTGTTAATGAGTGTTAGTTTTCGCTTAAAGCATAAGAGATCTGATGTCAGCTGTTCTGTCACACTATGGAGAATTCTGTAACTGATAGAAATTTTATTACTGATAATCATTCAGATTAAAAAGAAACAGTGAATGAATGACTAGAGTAGGCTCCCTATAGAATAATAGAATAATATAGGAATAGTCATTATTTGTGTAACAAAACAAAATGTCAGGGGTGATTCTGTTTTAGTTTTACAGTTATCCATGGTATATTTGTCTAGGTTGTCTAAAATTTGTTCTAAGGGCTTATTGGCCTGCCTCAGTTTCCCTAAAGTATTTAGAGACCAGAGACAACGTAATGTTGCAGATTAAAATGAGCATAAAGTTAAGTGGCCACCCTCACTTAGCTCAGGCGTGCACCTTCTCTTTCCTAGCTGATTACCATGGCCTCCTAACTGGCCTTTATGCTTTCCTTCACATCCATATTTAATGCTGTCATCTGAGCGATCTTTTAAAAACACAGCTGAGACCACAGCATTCCCCTTGTAACACCTTTCTATGGTCCTCTATCACCCCAAGCTAAAGTCAAGCTCATTAGCAGGGCAAATGAGGTCTTCCATGCACCATCCTTTTCCTATCCGCTTCATCTTAGCCCACTCCTCTCCTCTCCTTCTAAATATGCATTTCCCAATATGTCTTAACCAAATTTCATACATATTTTTTAAATTTCCATATTATATTTGGCTTCCCCCAAATGTAAGAAGGTCTAATATCTTTAAAATGGGAAATTTAATGATGATGGCTTTGAAAATGGCTAGCATTTGTATAGGCTTCACACTTTGTAAGCATTCCCATGTTCTTTTATTTAATCTTCACGGCAGTGATGCAGAATGGGCAATGTTTTCTGGGAGATGCTTGATAAATATTTGAATGGATGGATGAATAAATGAATGAGTGATCCATGGCGTCAGAAAACTGGAGTTATAGTCCAAATTCTTATTAACCATGTAATTTTGAATACCTCTCAGAACCTATTTGCTAATCTGTAAAATTAGGTCTATACCTGCCTTGTCTGTCACACTAGATGGCAAAATAAATAATGTATTGTAAATAGAAATACCATTCAAAATATAAACCCCATGCAAATATTAGTTCCTGTTATTATATTCTTAATTTATTCCAGGTCCTATAAATGAAGATAAAGTGCTCATGGATATAGATAGATTTGTGTTTTAATGACTAAAAGGACATCAGAACTGTTTTATTTATGTAAAAAAGTATAAGCCTATTTTGTTAGCATACAGAAAACTGTATACTCTTGTTTTTTTTTTTATAAAGAAAATGTCAGGTTTATACTATTAGTAAATGCTAACAAAGGAGCACATACTATGTGGTAGATGGATGTTCAAATACAGTATCTAGAGGTTCCTTTTTGCTCTGCATTCTTCCTGGGTTGGCTCTCAAGAACCTTAGGGCTATATTTGCCTTCTAGCTCTGTGAACTACACATGACTATTTTAGTATGTTATTATTTTTGTATGGATTTTTTTGGTATGCATTTTTGTATGCTATTATAATCCCTGGCATAATCTTTCCTCCTTTTATTTTCCCTTTGTCCTTGCACCCTCAGTTTACATGTATATTTTTAATCTTTTAACTGTAAGTATTTTGGTAAGTCGTTTTAAATTGTTTATGGAATGTGGTGGATGATAAACTCTCCCAGTAAGAACTCAGTCACACCTTGGTTTCTCCTATTGCCTACAGACTGATCATTTCTCAGCTTATATCTTTGGCCATGACTCCAGAGTGCCAGACCTGGGTCCTCAGCTCTCTGTCCGCAACTGTCTCTCCATCCTTCATGGGCATCTCAAATTGAATTTAACCTCCTCCCCTCGACCAACCTTTTACCCCCACTGCCAGTCACCCAGCAAAACAAAATGGAAACACCGATCCTAATCCTAAACTGTTCCTTCTATCCAGGGTCTTGTTGAAGGGCATTTGTACCCACTCACTTACTAATGCCAGAAGCCTGAAAGTCATCCTAGACTCTCACCCTACATCCAATTAAACCTGAGTATTTTTTAAAGTTTTAAAAAAAGCTTTAGAAAGATTTTAAACAATATCAAAGTTATACAAAAGTTGTAGTTCCACTGCAAATAATTTTTCTTCTGCACAATGTGGGAATAAGTTGCTGATCTCAACCTCGACTACGTCAGTGAGTTTTTACTGCAAACAAGGTGATTCCCCTGCACAACCACAATGTGGTATCAAAGTGAGGAAATTAACGTTGATACTGTACTACCATCTAATTCTCAGAGTTTTGGCACTTGTCCCAGTAATGTTCTTTAAAGCAAAAGGATTCTGTTCAGAATCACAAATTGCGTTTAGTTTATTTAATGTTTCTTTCTTTCTTTCTTTTTTTTTTTTTTGAGACAGTCTCGCTGTGTCACCTAGGCTGGAGTGCAGTGGTGTGATTTCTGCTCACTGCAAGCTCCGCCTCGCAGGTTCACACCATTCTCCTGCCTCAGCCTCCTGAGTAGCTGGGACTACAGGTGCCTGCCACCACACCTGGCTAATTTTTTGTAGTTTTAGTAGAGATGGGGTTTCACCATGTTAACCAGGATGGTCTCAATCTCCTGACCTCGTGATCCGCCTGCCTTGGCCTCCCAAAGTCCTGGGATTATAGGTGTGAGCCACCGCGCCTGGCCAATTTAATGTTTCTTTAGTCTCCCTTAGGAAAGGTTCTCAGTCTTTCCTTGACTTTCATGACTTGGACATTTGAAGGTTACAAGCCTCAATTTGGGTTTGTCTGATGTTTCCTTATGATTAGGTTTAGGTTGAACATCTTGAGTGGAAATATAGAAGTGATGCTGTGCTCTTCTTGTTTTTTTTGAGACGGAGTCTTGCTCTGTTGCCCAGGCTAGAGTGCAGTGGCGCGATCTTGGCTCACTGCAAGCTCTGCCTCCCGGGTTCACGCCATTCTCCTGCCTCAGCCTCCCAAGCAGCTGGGACTACAGGCACCTGCCAATGCGCCTGGATAATTTTTTGTATTTTTAGTAGAGACGGGGTTTCACCGTGTTAGCCAGGATGGTCTCGATCTTCTGACCTCATGATCCGCCCACCTCGGCCTCCCAAAGTGCTGGGATTACAGGCGTGAGCCACCGCGCGTGGCCATGCTCTTCTTGTTATATCACATAATACACAGTTTTGATTTGGCCCTTTACTGGTGATGATCTTTTGCTCGCTTGATTAAAGTAGTCTTTGCCAGGCTTGTCTACTGAAAAGTTCCTCCTTACTTACTCCTTTGTAATTAACAATTGTTTTGGGGGAAAGTACTTTAAAATTATGTAAATATTCCATTTCTCATTAAACTTTCAGTTTATTTGTTTATTTGAGTTTGGACTTACTCCTTTCTTATTCAAGGTTTTACTGAATTGTTCAAATTATTTGAGTGAATTGAATTATTCAGTTTGTTTCAGCTTTGATCATTAGGAGCCAACGAAGGGTTCTTGTGTTCTTTTGACCAGTCCTCATCATTCTCTGGGTTCTTCTTTGCTTTCTGGTGCAAGATGTTCTGTGCTTGTCTTTTACTTTCTTTTCCTTAGCCATGAAATCTGCCATTTTCCCAAGGTTCCTTTTGGTGGAGAATGCTATTTAAGTGCCAGAATTTGGATTTTATGTGTGTTCATTGCTATGGTGGTGTTGCTGCTTCTAGGCCTTCTTGGTGGTCAGGGTCAGAGAGTACCTCTATATGTATTTCTGCATCTATCTGTGTATATTGAAAAGTGTGAGTCCACACCAGTACTTCCAGTTTCAACCAATACCACCAATTCATTCAAGTTTTCTCCCTTTCCATATTTGTAACTTCTTTCTTCAACAGTGAGAAGCCTGGTTCCCATTATCCTTAATATATTTACTTATTTGATTAATCCCTTATACATGACTACTCCGTCATCATGGCTGCCACCAATGTCTACCCAGTGTGGATGTCCTTCTTAACTCAACTGGGGCTCTGATACCCTGTGTCTCTCTGCTTCTTCTGCCTGGATGCCTGCTTCATCCACCTTGGTCTTTGATAAGCCCTGCCAGGCTGGTCCTTCTGTGTGGGTGTCCTCTTCACTTTGGATTTTGACATCCCATGCATGGCTGCCATGCCCTTCCATGTTGTTCCTGCATAATCCTCCTCAGGATCTGACACCCTATCAGGTGGCCCCTGCATGGAAAGTTCCTTGCTCTGCTCAGGTGTTCTGACACCTCACACCAGATCATCTTTTAAGAGGGACACGCTTCTCAGACTGCATTGACACTGACACCCCCTGCCATGCAGCTGTTCCCTGTGGATGACTGCGTATCCCTGCTTGGGCTTTTTCTCCCCACATTAGCTCGCTCTCCTCTGTGGGCATCCTTGTCACAATTGGGTTCTGACACCCTATGTTAGATTACTTTAGACCGTATGGGCGCTCTTCTCGCACTGCTTGCACTCCGAGTCCCCATATTGTGCAAGCCCTCCTATGGGATGCCATCCTTACCTATTCTGGACTACTGTGGCTACTTCTCACCAAGTATGGATGTGTACCTCGACTTAAGGATTAAATTGTCAGTTAGGAAAAGAAAGTAAAGTCTAATTTCTTGATCTTTTCCTATCTTTTTTTCTCTCTTGTTATCCAATTAATTGCCATTGACTTAGTTCTGGCCTTCCTTATTCTTTCTGGGATTACTGCCACTTAATTGGTTTTCTTTTTTTTTGAGACAGAGTTTCGCTCTTGTTGCCCAGGCTGGAGTGCAATGGCATGATCTCGGCTCACCACAATCTCCGCCTCCTGCTTTCAAGGGATTCTCCTGCCTCAGCCTCCCGAGTAGCTGGGATTACAGGCATGTGTCACCATGCCTGGCTAATTTTTTTGTATTTTTAGTAGAGATGGGGTTTCTCCATGTTGGTCAGGCTGGTCTCGAACTCCTGACCTCAGGTGATCCGCCCGCCTCGGCCTCCCAAAGTGCTGGGATTATAGGCATGAGCCACCGTGCCTGGCCACTTAATTGGTTTTCTTAGCTGGAGTTTTTTTTTTTTTTGAGATGGAGTCTCGCTTTGTCACCCAGGCTGGAGTGCTGTGGCTGGATCTCAGCTCACTGCAAGCTCCGCCTCCCGGGTTCACGCCATTCTCCTGCCTCAGCCTCCCGAGTAGCTGGGACTACAGGCGCCGCCACGTCGCCCGGCTAGTTTTTTGTAGTTTTTAGTAGAGACGGGGTTTCACCGTGTTAGCCAGGATGGTCTCGATCTGACCTCGTGATCCGCCCATCTCAGCCTCCCAAAGTGCTGGGATTACAGGCTTGAGCCACCGCGCCCGGCCTCTTAGCTGGAGTCTTATCCCTTCCAACCCCTCTTCTGTCCTGCTGTCATAATGTGTGTGTTAAACAAATATAATCATACCAGTCTTCTGCTTAAACCTTATAATGCCTCTTCATTACCTATAGGGTAATGAAGATCTTAGCGTGGCACAGAAGGCGTCTCATCACTTGGCTGACCTCTCTTCCTTTGTCCCTCACCACTGCCTGTCATTGACCTTCTGTACTAGCTGAGCCACTTTAGTCTATTTTCTTCCATACCTTAGTGTCTGGTCTTTCTCTTTTCTGTACAATACTCTTTCTCCCTGTTTTCCTGGTTTATTTCCATTGTCCTTTGTAACTTAGACAAGGTGCCATCTCTTTTAGGAGGCCTGTAATCCTCCATTTTTTCCCTTACTGCCCCCTCTCTGCCACCCTTCACAGACTTGGTTAGATACACTCCCTTTTGGCACCCTGCATATTATATTATAATTGTCTTTTCTGTCATTCTTGAGGGCAGGAATCTTCTTGCTTGAATTCTCCCTTGAAGAATAATCCTATTCAGTAGGTAGCTAGCTAAATGAAGAGATATTAAAAATATCTCATTCAGTGGAATTTGTTATGTCCAAATAAGCAAGGCAATGTTAGTATCAGTTGTTTGTGAGGCATTTGAAATAGCTCCATTTACATAGAACTGGACATTATAATTGTATTTTTTAGAGTGGGGTTTTACCTATGGTTACATCTACTTCTGGAGTATCTCCAGGGACTTATCTTGTTTTTCTTAGCAAGGTAGAAAAGAGATTTAGAGTATATCAAGGATTGGTTCATTATCTTCTATTTCCCATCCACTTCATTTATTACCACTTTGCATGCAGTAGGCTGTGGCAATGTCTGGTACTGTCTCGGTAGCTGATGAGATAAAGATATATTCGACCACGAGACAGAAGAAGAGAGAGAAACTTCATTTGAATTGGTAACCATTTGCTTAAATTGATTAAATTAGTTGCTTCATTTTTTATTTTATTTAATTTATTTTTATTTTTATTTTTTTTTTGAGAGAGAATCTCACTCTGTCATCCAGGCTGGAGTGCAATGGCGTATTCTCAGCTCATTGTACCCTCCGTGTCCCGGGTTCAAGTGATTCTCCTGCCTCAGCCTCCCGAGTAGGTGGGACTGCAGGTGCCTGCCACCACACCCGGCTAATTTTGTATTTTTAGTGGAGATAGGTTTCACCATGTTGGCCAGACTGGTCTCAAACTCCTGACCTCAGGTGATCCACCCACGTCAGCCTCCCAAAGTGCTGGGATTACAGACGTGAACTACCATGCCCAGCTTCCTTTTTTATTTTTTAATTTTACTTTGCTTTCTGGGTCATTTTGAATTTTATTTTTAAATTTGAGACAAAATATTAAACATCTGGGTCCTATTACATGTAGAAGTTATTCACAAATGTTGTGATTGGGATCAAGGAACAGTCTGAAGTTCCTGGGCAGGAGAATCAGCTGATGGCTAGGATGAATGTTGCCATTTGTGTTGAGAGACCAGCAAGGTTGATTTTTGCCAGCAGAAATGTACTAAGAATGATCTTGCTTAAAATGAGATAATGCAGTGGATTAAAAATAGATTTGTAAATGCTTTCATCTGCCTCAGTTATTGCTGCCTAATATTTGTTTCACCCACAGTTTCTCTTTTCCTGCAAATTATATGTACAGTGTGAGTGACTTTCTAAAGGTGATGATATATGCTAATATATACTAATATTCTAAAGGTAATGATATATGTTATTTTTTTCCCATGAAAATATCTTAGAAGTAGGTGTATCGTAATAGTTACCTAAAAGAAATGCTTCTTAATCTGAGAAATTGTCCAGCCCATTGAGAGGAACAATAGCTTTTTTGAGAGGCTGGCATCTCAAGATAGAAAGATGTCTCTAAGTATTGCCCTTGAGTGCTACTGAATGATTTCTTTACTGGTCTCTACTAAAAATAATAAAATTAGCTGGATGTGGTGGTGTGCCCCTGTAATCCCAGTTACTGGAGAGGCTGAGGCAAGGGAATGGCTTTAACCCAGGCAGTGGAGGTTGCAGTGAGCTGAGATCATGCCACTGCATTCTAGCCTGGGTGACAGAGTAGGATTCCATCTCAAGAAAAAAAAGAAAAGAAAGAAAGAAAAACAATTTAAAAAGAAAAATATTTGGAGATTTTTTCTTTCTTTTTAAAAACTAGTTGCACTGTTATCAGCCAATGCTTTTGAGCTGTGTCAGGCTATTAAAATGCAGATTTATAGGGTGATGTTTTCAGGATGTTCCTGAGAATCAGTCCTGAGTTTCAGTATTCTCTATGCTGTTGTGGTGGATAAGGTGAACATTCTTATTTTTAATTGCCTAGCTTTCCTAAATGTTTAACTGAGGCCCATCGCATAAGTGCACTGGGAATGTGCTGTTATATTCATTAGCATGGCTTTGGATGGCCTGAGTCCATGACAGACTGGCTTTCTTCATATACTTATTCATAAATTCAAACAAGTCTTTGAGGGACTACTTAATGCTATGGATATAAATAAAACACTTTCTTTTTAAGGAGTTTACATCTGATGAGGGAAGTAAATAATCAACCAGTAGCCATACATTATTTGGGATAAATAGAGACAGGCACACAGTGCTGTGGGCAGCTCAGCAGAGGGAGCAGGGAGCAAACAGTTTTATACCCAGTTGCTATGGAAATCTATTTATCCTCAGCCTCTCCCAAGGCCCCCACAAGTGCCATCCTTACATCAGCAGCTCAGACCCCTCAGTCTCCGGAACTAAATCAGGCTTAGGTGAGGATAAGAAACTTAGATATGACTTCTTAAGTAGAGCTTCTCAAGTACAGGCCCTCTTAGTTTGTAAACTAAAGAGAGAAGTTATCTTCTCCCCAGCCCCTCCCACCACCACTCTTCCCCAGCGTGTAATGGCGGGACAGGCAGAAGATAACCGCCCAAGACACTGATCGTTTAAAAGGGGGCCACATTGGAGCACATAGCACTCCGTAGCGGTTCCCAAATACGGCCGGGCAACTGTTGGAAGTTTCCTGATGGAGACTCAGTCCTGCTCTGGCCTGAGTGGCTCACCATGGCTCTTAATTGTACCTTCTGGGCTTTTGGATTCTGAATCATCCTTCTTTAAATAAAAGAGAAGCTGTGTTAGCAACTGAGTAGTTTCCTCAGCCTGCTTCTGGAAAGTTTAGTGATTCAACAGCCTATTGTTTTTTCATTTATATTTTCTTTGTTCCTTTCAGTCCAGGCTGGGTGTGTTTCTCCCCATATGAGACTCTTAAAAACTCCTTTGTTGTCCTGTGAATCTGTTGGAGTTTACTCCTTGACATAATATTCATACCCACAAATGTCTTTAAGATAAGCCCTCCTTTTCTACTTTGGTTTTCTAGGGAGACTACTGAGGAACAACAGTTGTAAGCTTCTTAGAAGCCCTGTTGTTTAACTGAATGGTTCTCTATGGTACCACCTTAGATCTTTTGGAGGTCTTACAAAGAATTTTAAAATCACCCCCTTAGCTTTTTCTTATCCTAAGAGTACGCTGGATTTGATCTTTACCCAGAGGCCATTTCTTAATTTTAACACCATTTATTGTCTGGAGAGGCTAGAAATGAGTAAACAAATTGAGTTCTATACATAGAATAATAGTAATAAAAAGGAACAAAGTATTGCTATACTCAACAACATGGATGGATCTCAACATAATTATCTTGAGTGAAAGAAGCCAGACAAAAAGAGTACATACTTTCTGATTCCATTTATATAAAAGCCTAGAAAGTACAAACTAATCTTTAGTGACAGAAAGCACACCAGTGGTTCCCTAGGGATGGGTGGTGGGGAGTGCAGTGGGAGGGATAGATTACAGAGGAGCACAAAGAAACTTTTGGGGTTGACTGATTGTGGTGATGGTTTAAGGGATGTACACATATGCCAGAACTCATCAAATTATACACTTCCATGCCTGTGTTTTCTTATTTTTTTTTCATTCTTGTGTTGAAGATGTGTCTCTTGAAAGCAATACATAGTTGGATCTTTTAAAATCCAGTCGTCTTACCTGTATTTTTTTTTACTGGAAATGCTTTTTGTGCTTCATTTTTTTATTCCTTTCTTTTGGATTATTTAAGCATTTTCATCATTCAGTTTTTTTCCCTTTTATTATTTGAGACTTAAATACTATTTCTGTGCCTTTAACTGATACACTGAAAATAATGGTGGCTATGACTTAGTAGGGCTTATTCTATACCAGTCATTGTTTTATATCTTTACATATATTAACTCATTTAATCCTCACAAAAACCCTATGGGATAGATACTGTTACTGTCTCAGTTTTACAGATGGGGAAACCATGGCATGGTGAGCTTATGTAATCTGTCCAAGGCCACAGAGCTATCAAGTAGTAGAGCTGGGATTTGAACCCAGGTCATGTGCTTTCAGTGTCCATAATGTTAACTAATACAGGCATACCTCAGAGATATTGCAGGTTCAGTTTAGTTGCAGACTACAATAAAGTGAGTAGCGCAGTAAAGTGAGTCACAAATTGTTTTGGTTTCCCAATGCATGTAAAGTTATGTTTATACTCTACTATTGTCTATTAATTGTATAATAGCGTTATGTTTAAAAAGGTACATATCATGATTTAAAAATATTGCTAAAAATTGCTAACAATCAACTTGTAATCTTTTTTTTTTTGGAGAGGGAGTCTAGCTCTTTCGCTCAGGCTGGAGTGCAGTGGCGCGATCTCGGCTCACTGCAAGCTCCGCCTCCCGGGTTTACGCCATTCTCCTGCCTCAGCCTCCCGAGTAGCTGGGACTACATGCGCCCGCCATCTCGCCCGGCTAGTTTTTTGTATTTTTTAGTAGAGACGGGGTTTCACCATGTAGCTCAGGATGGTCTCGATCTCCTGACCTCGTGATCCACCCGTCTTGGCCTCCCAAAGTGCTGGGATTACAGGCTTGAGCCACCGCGCCCGGCCGAACTTGTAATCTTTTTGATCACAGAGGATCTTGTCTAAATGTTGATGGCTACCGACTGGTCAGGACAGTGGCCACTGAAGGCTGGGATGGCTGTGGTATTTTTTAAAAATAAGACAGCAATGAAGTTTGCTGCATGGATTGACTCTTCCTTTCACGGAAAGATGACTCTGCAGGATGTGATGCTCTTTCATAGCATTTTACCCCTAGTCGAACTCCTTTTAGAATCGGAAACCTCTCAAATGCTCTTTCTGGATTATCAACCAGGTTTGTGTAATATTATAAATCCTTTCTTGTCATTTCAACAATGTTTACAGCATTTTTACCAAGAGTAGTTTCCATCTCAAGAAAGGACATTCCTTGCTCTTTTGTAAGAAGCAACTTCTCATGCATTCAGATTTTATCAGGAGATCACAGCAATTCATTTCCATTTTCAGGTTCTGCTTTTAGTTCTGGTTCTCTTGCAGCTTCTGTCACATCTGCATTAATTCCTCCACTGAAGTCTTAAATACCTCAGTGTCATCCATGAGGGTTGGAATTAGCTTCTTCCAAACTCTTGTTAATGTTGGTATTTTGACCTCCCACAAATCACAGATGTTCTTAATGGCATCTAGAATGGTGAATTCTTTCCAGAAGGTTTTCAATTTACTTTGCCCAAACCCATCAGAGGAATTACTGTCTATTGCAGCTATAGCCTTCTGTGTTTCTCAGATTTCAAAGTCAAAATTACTCCTTGATCCAGGGGCTGCAGAATGGATGTTGTGTTAGCAGGCATGACAACAACCTTCATCTCCTTGTATATCTCCATCAGAGCTCTTGGATGACCAGGTGCATTGTCTTTTTTTCTGAGCAGTAGGTTTCAACAGTGGGTTTAAACTATATTATTTTGGTGCAAAAGTAATTGTGGTTTATGTCATTACTCAATGGCAAAAACCAGAATAATTTTTGCACCAACCTAAATAGTAATGCATGCTGTAAAATGATGTGCTGTCATCCAGGCTTTGTTGTTCCATTTATAGAGCACAGGCAGAGTAGATTTAGCATAATATTATACTTAAGAACTCTAGAATTTTCAGAATGGTCGATGAGCATTGGTTTCAATTTAAAGTCACCAGCTGCATTAGCCCCTAACAAAAGATTTATCCTGTCCTTTGAAACTGGTTTTGACATCTCTTTTCTAGCTATGAAAGTCCTAGATGGCATTTTCTTCTGATATCAGGTGGTTTCATCTACATTGAAAATCTGTTGTTAGTGTAGCCACCTTTATCAGTGATCTTATCTTGAACTTCTGGATAACTTGTTGCAGCTTCTACATCAGGATTTGCAGCTTCGCCTTGCACTTTTTTATGTTATGGAGATGGCTTTTTTCCTTAAACCTCATGAACCAGCCTCTGCTAGTCAAACTCTTCTGCAGCTTCTTCACCTCCCTCAACCTTCATAGAATTGAAGAGAGTCAGGGCCTTGATGTGGATCAGGCTTTCGTGTAAGGGAATGTTGTGGCTGGTTTGATCTGTCCAGACCACTGAAACTTTCATGTATCAACAATCAGGCTGTTTCACTTCATTATCATTCATGTGTCACTGAAGTAGTACTTTTCATTTCCTTCAAGAACCTTTCCTTGTCATTCGCAATTGGGCTGTTTGGTACAAGAAGACTAACTTTGAGCCTATCTTGACTTTCAATATGCCTTCCTCACTACTAAGCTTAATTATGTCTAGCTTTTGATTTAAAGACATGCAGCTCCTCCTTTTGGTTGAACACTCAGAGGCCATTGTAGGGTGAATTATTGGCCTAATGTCAATATTATTGTGTCTCAAGGAACAGGGAGGCCCAAGGAAGAGAAAGATGGGAGAATGGCTGGTTGGAGGAACAGTCAGAACACACTCACATTTATTGATGAAGTTTGCCATCTTATATGGGCATGGTTTATGGCACCCCAAAACAATTACAACAGTAACATCAAAGATCGTTGATCACCGATCATCATAACAGATGTAATAATAATTTAAAAAGTTTGAAATATTACCAAAAATTACCAAAATGTGACACAGAGACATGAAATGACTTGCTCTATCCAGGGTTGTCATACACTTTCAATTTATTAAAAAAAAAGCAATATCTATGAAGTGCAATAAAACAAAGTATGCCCATACAAATCAACAGTTTCTGAGAAATTTTTGCATGTTTATGTAACTTTAATTGGCATCTTTACCCTCCTCCTGGACAATACAAGATAGTATATTGTTTTAACTTTAATCATTCCCCTCCTTGTTTATATGTTTTTATTGTTGTGTATTTTACTTTAAACCTGTAAGATAATTATTGATTTTTTTTATATAACCAATGCTTTAGATTTGTCTGTGTATTTTCTGTTTTCTTTGTTCTTTATTTTTTATTTTTTATTTTTTTCAGATGAAGTCTCATTCTGTTGCCCAAACTGGAGTTTAGTTGGGTGGTCTCAGCTCACTGCAACCTCCGCCTCCTGGTTCAAACAATTCTCCTGTCTCAGCCTCCCAAGTAGCTGGTATTACAGGCACATGCCACCACACCCAGCTAATTTCTGTATTTTCAGTAGAGACAGGGTTTTGCCATGTTGGTCAGGCTGGTCTCGAACTCCTGCCTTCAAGTGATCTGGCCGCCTTGGCCTCCCAAAGTGCTGGGATTATAGGCGTGAGCCACTGTGCCTGGCCATTTTCTTTGTTCTTTATGTCTTCTTGCATGTCAAGAGTTTTTTCATCTGGGCTGATCTTCTTACTTGAATAACATTCTTTGTTAGGGCAAATATCTTAGTTTTGTTTATCTGAAAATGTCCTTATTCTAATGTCATATTGGAGATGTCATTTCATTGTCTTCTGGCTTCTGATGTTGCTGTCAAAGTCCCTTTCCATTATAATTAATATTTTTGTGTCTTGTTTTCTAGTTTAGCAATGATATTTGTCGAGCAGTGGAGTTTTCTTCTTATGTATCTTGGTTAGGACCAGCTGTTTGAATCTGAGGACTTAGAACTTCTTTTTCTTTTGGAACTTTGATTACACATATGTCTGACATTCTCTTTTTGTCCTTTACAGTTTTAAACCATTCTTTTTGTGTGTTTTCAATCTGTTTCTCTCTGATACATTCAATAACTTCTTCAGGTCTTTCTTCCAGTTTACTAGATCTCTCTTCAGCTGTGTCTAATTGCTGTTAAAACCATCCATTTATGGCCAGGCACAGTGGCACACCCCTGTAATCCTGGCACTTTGGAAGACCAACGTGAAAGGATTGCTTGAGGCCAGGAATTCGAGATCAGCCTGGGCAAATAGTGAGACCCTGTCTCTACAAAAATGAAAACAAACAACCCATTGATTTAGTGTTTAATTTTAATTATTTTTAATAGGTTTCTTGAGATATAATTCATAAACCACACAATTTGCCCATTAATAATTAATGGTTTTGGTGTATTACTTAAATTGTGGAGGTATATGTGTATATATAAAACAAAATTTGCTGTTTTAAATATTTTTAAGTGTAAATTTAGTGATATTAATTATATTTATACTGTTGTGCAGCCATCACCACTATCTGTTATTAAAATCTTTTCATCACCTCAAATAAAAACTTTGCAATCATTAACAGTAATTTCCCATTTTCCCCTCCTTCCTAACCTCTGGTAACCTCTAACCTACTTTCTTTCTTGATGAATTTGCCTATTCTAGGTTCCTCATATAAGTGGATCATATGTTATTTATCCTTTTCTGTCTGGTTTATTTCACTTACCCTAATGTTTTCAAGGTTTATCCATGTTGTAGTATGTATCAGAACTTCATTCCTCTTTGTAGCTGAATACTTATCCATTAGATGTATATACTGCATGTTGTTTATCCATTCATCTGTTGATGGACAATTTGGTTGTCTCCACCTTTTGGCAGTTGTGAATAATGCTGCAGTCAACAATGCCATTCATTGTTGGTATATGTTTGCATTTCTGCTTTCAATTCCTTTGGGTATATACCTAGGAATGGCATTGCTGGATCATACAGTAATTCTGGTTTTTTTTTTTGGAAAACTGCCAAGCTGTTTTCCATAACAGCTGCACCATTTTATATAGCCACCAGCAATGTGTGAGGTTCCAATTTCTCCACATTCTTGTCAGTGGATACTGTTGTCTATCTCTTATTATAGCCATTCTAGTGGGGGTGAAGTGACATATCATTGTTATTTTGATTTGCCTTTCTCTAATGCCTAATTATATTGAGCATCTTTTAGTGTGCTTCTTGTATATTTTCCATGGAGAAATATCTATCCAGTGACTGGGTCTTTTAAAAAATTACTGGGTTATAAATGTTCTTTATATATTCTAGATACAAACCTCTTATCAGATATATGACTTGCAGGTACTTTCTCCCACTTTGTAGGTTAACTTTTCTCTTTCTTGATTGTGTCATCTGAAACAGAAGTTTTCATTTCAGTGAAATCTTATTTAATATTTCTTTTGTTGTTTGTGCTCTAGTGTGGTACCTAAGAAACCATTGCCCATTCTAAAGTTACAATGATTTATTTCTGTATTTTCTTCTAAGTTTGTTTGTTTGTTTGTTTGTTTTTTAGGTTTTAGCTCTTACATTTGGGTCTATAATCCATTCCTTTTTTTTTTTTTGAGACAGGTTCTCACTTGGTCACCCAGGCTGGAATACAGTGGCATGATCTTAGCTCACTGCAGCCCCAACTTCCCAGGCTCAAACAATCTTCCCGCCTCTGCTTTGCAAGTAGCTGGAACTACAGGTGTATGCCACCACACCCACCTAATTTTTTAGGGGGTGTATAGGGAGAGACGAGGTTTTGCTGTGTTGACCAGGCTGGTCTTGAACTCCTGGCCTCAAGCGATTCTTCTGCCTCAGCTTCCCAAAGTGCTGGGATTAAAGGCATGAAGTACTATCCCCAGCCTACAATCCAAATCGAGTTGATTTTTATATGTGCTTATAAGGAAGGAGTCTAACTTTATTCTTTCAAATATAGATGGTCAATTGCCCCTGCACCTTCTGTTGAAAAGTATTAATTCTCCATTGAGTTGTTTTGGTTTCCTTGCTACCCAGGCTGGAGTGTAGTGGCACAACCTTGGCTCACTGCAACCTCTGCCTCCTGGGTTCAAGAGATTCTTGTGTCTCAGCCTCCTGAGTAGCTGGGATTACAGGTGTGTGCCAGCATGCCCAACTGACTTTTTGTATTTTCGGTAGAGATGGTGTTTCACCATGTTGGCCAGCCTGGTCTTGAACTACTGACTTCAAGTGATCTGCCCACCTCAGCCTCCCAAAGTGCTGGGATTACAGGCATAAGCCACCGTGCCTGGCATCTTGTTGAAAATTAATTGACAATTGCAAATATTTATTTCTGGACTCTGAATCCTATTCTTTTCCTAATGCTGTACTATACTGTCTTGATTACTGTAGATTTGTAGTAAATTTAAAATGGAGAAGTATGAGTCCTCCAATTTTGTTCTTTTTAAAGATTGTTTTACTATTCTGGGTCCCTTGCATCTCCATATGAATTTTAGTATTAGCTTATCAATTTCTGCAAAAAGCCCAGCTGAGATTTTGGTAGGGATTTAATTGAATCTGTAGATTCATTTGGGGAGGATTGTCAGCTTAACAATATTGTGTTCCAATCCATGAACGTAGGATATCTTTCCATTTATTAAGGTAATGTTTAGGGTTTTTTTCCACATAATGTTTTGTAGTTTTCGGAGTATAAGTTTTACAATTCTCTTGTTAGATTTACTCCTGTTTTTCTTAATCGATGTTATTGTAAATGGAAACTTTGAATTTCATTTTTGTATTGTTCTTTGTTAGTGTATAGAAATAGAATTGATTTTTAAAAATATTGATCTATTATCCTGCAGATTTGATGAACTAGTTTATTAGTTCTAATAGTTTTTTAGTGAATTTCTTAGGATTTTCGTTGTGTAAGATTACATAATGTACAAATCAAGATAGTACTACTTCTTCCTTTCCATTCTTGATGACTTTTATTTCTTTTTCATACCTAATTGCCCTGGCTAGAACCTCCAATACAGTGTTGAATAGAAGTAGCAGAAATGAATATTCTTTTCTTCGTCCTCATCTTAAAGAGAAATATTTAGTCTTTTGGCATAATTATGATATTAATTATAAGTTTTTTAGATGCCCTTTATCAGCTTGATGAAGTTCAATTTTGTTTCTAGGTTGTTGAATTTTTTTATTATGAAAGGATGTTGGATTTTGTCAGATGCTTTTTCTGTGTCTTTTGAGATGACTGTGTGATTTTTGTTCATCATTCTCTAGATATCACTTATTACATTAATCTATTTTTGGATGTTAAACCAACCTTGCATTATTGTTTTTAAAAATTCTATCATAAGTACTTTATTTTAACTAGAAGATACAATCTCCAAGGAATTTCATGGTTTAAAAAGCTACAATTACATCATGTTGTAACTACATAAAACAGTGCTGTAATGGAACTACTTGACTTTGATTATATACATTTTTGCACAGCCCTATGGAATCTACGTAAAGGAATATTTTCGCCCTTTGCTCCAATTAATTGTTCTCATATAGAAATTGCTTTATATTCCAGTATATCCAGAATGGTAAAATAACAAGTCCACTGATGTTGCTGAAAGTCGCTCCAGGCATATGGGCCATACCTGCTATGGTCTTTCTCCACTCAGTGGTATTGACAGTGCTTCAAGTTATGCTCCTAGAAAACTAGAAATTGTAATGATCTGGAGACTATGCTCCCAAATGGCTGTAATTCCATTTCTGCTGAAAACTCTAAGCTATGCTTTTGAGATTTGGTTCTAACAAACATAAGGTACAGTGGTAAAAGTAGACAAAATGACTGCAAATAAAAATGTTTCCAACACCAACTGTATTAGCTCCATATGGAACAAAAATTACACTGAAGGAGAAACAGGACAAAAGAAGGTAGATACAGCATTTCAAAAATCAAGTTACCTTGTGTGATAATGAACTTTTTAGAAGATGCATTTGGTTTCACTACTAAATATAATACTAGATTGACAGCAGCTACAAAACCAGAACATATGTACAACCATGTCAAGTGTGTTTACAATATTGAGAAGTTCTCCAAGAAGAATGATGGAATGAAGACACTTAGGATAATTGAAAATATGCATAAAATATGGGTATAAAGTAGTTTTTTGATGTCAGTATCTTTCATAGTGTTTTCTTGAGTGGCTATCTCTCTTGCTGAGGAAGGGACCTGGGGAACTACTGCATCCTACTATTATGGGAAGGGCAGTCCTGGCTCTAATGCAAGCACCCAATCTTGCATTCTTAGGATAAATCTCACTTGGTCATGGTGTGTAATCCTTTTTTTGTGTTGCTAGATTTGGTTTGCTACTATTAATATATTGAGTATTTTTGCATTTTTAGTTTTCTTATATTTGTTTGCTTTTGGTGTCAGCATAATACAGGCCTTACAGAATGAATCGGAAAGTTTTTTTCTTCATATTTTAGTTTTTGAAAGAGTTTATGAAGAATTGGTATTCCTTCTTCTTTAAATGTTAATAGAATTCTCTAGTAAAGTCATCTGAGTTTGTCTGTTTTGTTGGGAAGTTTTCAAATTAGTAATTCAATCTCTTGCTATAGGTCTATTCAGATTTTCTATTTCTTCTTGACTCAGTTTTAGTAGTTTGTATTTTTCTAGGGATTTGTCCATTTCATATATCTAATTTGTTGGCACACATTTGTTCATAGCATTCTCTCTCTCTCCCTCTCTCTTTTTTTTTTTTTTCTGGTAAACCAGAAAACCTAGACAAATTCTGAAAGAGCTGTAACATTGATATTCTCTTAATCCTCTGTATTTCTGCAAATTTGGTCCTCATGGTTTTTTCTTCTACTTCTCACCTCTCATACATTGTACTTGCAGCCACTGCAAAGTAATTGTCATTTTCAGACGCTGTTTCTTTGTCTGAAATGTCTTTTCTCTTCCCCCATTGGAGGAATTGGTATTTATCTTCAAGATAATTTTCTTCATGCTGCCATCCCTGATTGTCCAGACAGACTCAGTCTTTCCTTCCTTTGAATTCCAGTGTACTTCTACACATCTGTCAACGCACTTGTTTCTTTCAAAGGACAGCTGAGCATCCTGTTCACCTTCTTTTCCCTAATGAGAAACGTGGGACTTAATACAAATTGTTTCTTGGGAATTGCATGTTTAATAAATGAATGAGGTATGAAACATTTCTTCTGAGCTCTCAACCTGTTTGGATGCCTGAAAAATATCTGAAATTCAAAATGTCTGAATTCTAACTCTTGATCTGCTCATTAAACTGAATGAAGCTCTGGTCTCCTTCCACTGAGCAGCACATTTAAAAAATCCAGTATGCAAACTAAAAACCTACTGCCTTAATCCTGGTCACCTGTCTTCGTGCTCACCGTCTGTATTCAATATATCAGAAAAATTTGATTGATTTACCTAAATGTCTTTAAAAACTAGGTATTTCTTCTCAACTATCATCATCCTAAACCTCTTTCTCACCTCCCCCCACCCCACCAAACCAACCTCATTCTCCCATTCCTTCAGGTTTCACTTCAGACATTAAATCATCCTTAGGGGGGAACCTTTTCAGATCCCCAAAGTAAGCTTGTTCTTACACTGTATGGTTTTGTGGCACTTATCATAGCTTATAGTTACGTTACTTGTGCGGTTATTCATTTGAGCTTTTGTACTGGACCTTAAACTCTGTGAGAGTAGAGATCTCCCAGTATTTTCTTCACCACTGTATGACCAGATTTCAATATTAAGAAGATTTAGTGAATATTTATGGAATGAACAAACCACTGAAAATTAGGTAATTTATGTGGAAATGCCTTTAAAATGACAATTACTGGAGAAACATTATTTTGATGATCTCTTAACATTTAAAATAACTGTGATTAGTTTATTGAATTTGTAATTTTTTGTTTGGGTGAAGAGAAATTCTAAATTCTCATGGTATTTAAGGGTGGATCATCTTGGATAGATCCACTTATTGCTAATTAGGCTTTGTTTACTGGGATTATGGAATTGGTATAACAATAACAAAGTGTAGGGTAGGGTCTCTCTGGAAAGCACTATATTACTTCCTTAATGACATCACCTTGGTAATGATCGCATTTGGTTTAAGATTTCACTTAGCACAAAATGGGATGCAGAAAGTCAAACTCTCGTATATATTCAAGTAAAGGTGATGACTTTCTTCACAACAGAGCAGAGATGAAATAGCTCCCACATTTGTTATTCTGAATGGAGCCTTGGGATGAAATTCCAAGCAGCAGAATGCCACTTAACATTCTGCATGCTATTTTGCTCTTTAGTAGCATAATTGTAAAATGAGGCAATAAAACCAGAAAAGATACAATATTTATACCTGTGTAGGCACTTCACATGTAAAATGTCACACAGGACTGTTTACTCCTTGCTAGTTATTTGGATAATGCTCCACCTGCCTAGTGACAGGAGGTGCTGAGTCTTGCATAAATCTTGGAAAGAAGGTTAGGGTTAATATGGTGAGTTCTTCAGTAGGAAAAAAATACAGCATATGTGATAATAATAATAATGGTGACTCTTTGATTACTATTTTTGTACCAGCACTGTGCTAGGCCCTTGGGAACAGAGTGTGACAAAGAGGGAGATAATATAAGTGAGTACCTTTCATGTGTCAGCTATTCTGCTATACATTTTACTTACAATATTTGTAAAACTTATAATCACTCTGCCAGGTAGGTGGTGTTATCTCCATGTATATATGACTGATTCTTGTTTATCTCATAAAAAATTCTAACGACCTCACTGGAGTTCTGTTATAATTATCATGTTTAAACTTTGGTGCTTTTTTTTAAGTTTAAATAGTCTGTTTTTTTTTTTTTTTGAGACAAAAAAAATTAATGAGAAGAGACAAAGAAACATCAAAGAGCTTTTTCCTCTGATTGCTGTGTTAGAACTTTTGCCTGAAAATAGGTTACATTCCTTCTGTTTTCAGCTGAATCCTCATTAACTTTACATTTTAATGATGTCCAGGGCAAATTACACCATTTATGGTCAGTACCTTAAAGGGATGCTTAAAGGGGACTTAAAAAATTTTTTTTTGAGTGATGGATGTATTTACTCCAGGAATATAAATTGATCCAGAATTCTTAAAAAAGAAAAAAAAAAAAAGACAAAAACCCTTGAAACATGGGGTTGGTGTTCCATTTCTAACTATTATAACAATTTAATTCAAAAGAAATTATTTTCATCTTAAAGTAAATTAATCATTAAAGAACATTTATACTATTTGGGAGTATGCAACTGAAACCAGTGTCCTACATTTATTTTTGAAAATAGTTTCAGTGTCTCTCAATTTTACTGCTTAGCTTCAGAAATAATTCATAGGTGGTAGATGCTCAATAGGAATAAATGAAGACAGCTTCTCCCAGTTATGAAAAAAACAAGGGTGATTGAAATGCTAATATGTTGATAGACAGATTGTATTTGCACAAGAATGAGGGAATCTGCTGTAAGGTGGAACTCTTCACAGGATTCCAAATTATTCAGTTTAAAAGAACAATATGAACTGCGGAGCTGTGCTTTCATTGTAAGCTTTGAATACTTAATTATTATTAGATGATAAATTGGAATAAAGTGTCGTGTTGTGTCAAATACTGTTTATTTCCTTAACAATTATTGGATAAGTGGATTAAGGGAAATCGGCCTGTCTGTTGAGGAAACTGTAATTATGAGAATGCCCCATCTAACATCAGGTATTTTATAAGGTTTGTACTCCTGTTTTTTACATGTGTTTAATTGAATCCCTTCTGTGTGCCAGGCAATGGGCTAATGTCCTTGTTAAGGCATTTTTGAATCCAAGGGGTGGAATTTCACTAAAACTAGCTCAGGAAGGGAGGGATAGAGGTGGAGAGGTCTGTTGTACAGTGAAGAACAGGAAGCAAAACCAGCTGGGCTTCATGAGGACCAACTGGAATTGGAAAGTCATGCTCCAGTGTGGCTTCATCTCTTTCATCATGGCTTTGCCTCTGCTGGCTTCCTTTGTTCACCACTTATCTTGGTAATGGTTCAAAGTGGTCTATATGATCTTTCAAGCTTGGCTTCCCACCGCTAACAGACACTTTTTGTCTGTGCCCAAGGTCGATTCGAGCATGTGACTCAGCCCAGACCTGGATGGTCCCTGTGGCCTCCAGGTGCTCTGCTGCACTGCCCCTTCCGTGTGAGCAGAATGAAACATGTCTGCATGGAAAAGATATGGCTCTTGCCTGTGTATGGCTTTTTGTGGAGATGATAATACAGCTAAAAAGATTGTTTCTACTTAAATGTGCTATGGACTTCCCTATAAATAAAATATTTCTGTTATCTGTGGTATTTGCAAACTGAGGAAACAGTGGGAGGGTTTGGGCACTGACACTGAGGGAGGGTGAAATGATTTTCTTTTAGAATGAGGTTTTCCTAGGTAGGGCTTCCTGAGGGTCTAAATCCATAATTGGATCCTACTTGCTACTGTACAAGGAAACTGAATGTAGAAGGAAAAAGAAATTTTCTTTGTTAGGTTTTCTTGTCCAGGTATTGCCTTGAATGATTGGCCAACATATCTAATGCAATTTAAGGACATTTGGGAAATCTTTGGGTCTGATCTATTGTGACTAATGATTCTTGATATGGCTATTTTTTTTTAACTTGCCCATATTTCAGTTTTCTAAGGCTTCAGTTAAAGCACTAGCAGATTCTGCAATTGCTCCTCAAGTATTATCATTTTTGTTATAACTGAGTATTGAAATTTAGCAAAGCTCGTGACTGTAACTTAACATTTGTTAAGCTTCTATTTGCTTTATATGTATATACATATTATATATGTACACACACATATATATACACATACACATACATATATATACAGATGAACAAGTATGTGTGTATTTTTTCTTATTCTTCCTGGAGCCCATAAGAGATTAATTATTGTCCTCATTTTATAAGTGTTACAAACCAAGGCACAGAAAGATGAAGTAACTTGCCTTAAGGTAATACAACTAGTAAGTAGTGGATTGTTGATTCGATTCTAGGCCTGTACTGTGCTGCCTCTGTCTATAGTAGCTCTGCTTAAGGTTAATGGTTAGGCTGTGTTTCTGGAATGCTCAACTTCTCTGTTGGAACAACGTTTTGCAATAGTATGGCTTGGTGAAATTCTGGTTCTGGTACAGCCAGTTTATAAGCTGTGTGATGATAGGATATACAAGCTGTTTCATATTTTTAATTTAAAAATGGGATTATTAAAACCATCATAGAGGTTTCATAGGAGGAATGAAAGAAATAGTACAGTCTTTTTGCCACAACATGTGCAGGAGCAGTGTCAGAATAATGTAGACATTACATTGGTTTATATGTTTTATGTCATCAGGTTGGATTAGCTGAAGTCAAAGTAGACTAGCACTGTTTTTCTTGGTCTTTACATTTGGGCAGGTTCTCAACTTTCTTAATTTTTTCCTTTTCTTTAGGAAAAGAAGTGCTGACCTTGAGGTTTAGGTTGAGATTGCCATTGATAGAGTCAGGGCTCCCAAATTGTGCTTTTAGCCTTTCTTTATATAGTGTTGAACAATAATTTTAAAATAGTTTGGTGTCTCAGTTTTCAGAAAACCTACATATGTATAACATTTTTATTCATACCTTAACCCTGGATAGTAGTATCTGGTTGAACAGTAATTTTAAAGTAGTTCGGTTTTTCAGTTTTCAGAACAACTACATATATATAATGTTTGTGTCCATACCTTACCCCTGGATAGATATCTGGTTGTTTCTGGGTTATTGCTAATGCAACAAGACTATTCTGAAGTTGTGTTTTCTCCTTTAACTTGACCTGGTTTGTTGAAAGATGCTCGATCCTCTTTGGAGCAGGCAAGGGGGTGCTAATTGTGAAGTATCTTTGTTGAGTGATGAGACACTGGTGTCTGTGAATGTAGCGGAATGGTGGGATCCCTTTGATTATTCTAATTGCAGAGAATCTAGGAACATAGAAAGCAGATGCAAAACATAAGATATACAGGCTTTATCCTTGGTTGGGAGGCGTTTAAATCCTGACCCTTTCTTGCCCAATAAACTGACTTGGACAAGGCACTTGACCTTTTTGGATCTCAGTTTTCTCATCAGTAATATGGAATACTATCCCCTGCCTATTTTATTATCTTGAGAATTTAATGGCATAAGAGATGTAATACTTTGAGGTATTCAGAGTACTTTCCTCATAGTAGGTATTCAATGTATGTTTAGTAGGAGAACTATAGAAGATAACAGAAATGTAGTTGTATTGTAGCCTATTTTATACAATAAATAATCCAAAACATTTTATATTATTATTTTTGTAAATTATTCTCTGTTAAATGAAACAGAAAGGGAATGAACTTCTTTTGAAAAAGTCTGGTAAATTTTGTAATGCGAATAAACAACTTTGATTTGTAAGATAACGTTAAAAATGATGTATAAAAAGATATACCTGTACACATTTTTCTGTATAGAAATTTGTTATATGCATTAACATTTTAGTAGTTCCTCAAATTTGAAATGAATAGCATATAACATTAAGTCACTTAAAAATTCTCTAATATGAAATATTAAAAACTTGGACTCAAACTATAATATATTTTACCTAACCACCTTTTTGGCCACCTTTCTTTCGGTATTTTATTATATATCCTCTCCTTTTTATTTTTGTAAAAAACTATATTAGCTTTTTTCTTCTTAACCACATTTTCCCCTCTATAATTTGATTGAAGAAATGAACTTGTGTTACTTTTTCTCTCATGGTAAGCCAAGTCTGGTGAATAAAATACCCATAGTCAAGAAATTTGTGTGAGCTTGGCTGCACTGTGAACTCCCTGATTTCCTTCAGTCTTGTTAATTCATATGCGAGCCCAGGGGTATTATTGCCCATTAGCCTTTCCTCATAGTTATTTTATGAAAGTGCACAGTTGATGTGAGAGTGTTGTGAAACCTCTGGAGACGGTGCCCTGGACATACTGAGGTAAATTTTGTTCAAGATCAACAGATAGCACCCTACCGTAATCTGCCAACAGCTTGTTTATCTAATTGTCAATAAAATTTCTGGTTCAGGAAAGAGTTTATGTTATCCTGAAACTTAACATACCATGTCCCCAGAACCAAGGAGAAATAATAATAGTAACTGCCAAGCACCTACTGTGTGTCAGACACCCTGCTGGATGCTTTACACATAGATCTTTTATTCTCAAATTCCGAGAAGCCCTTCTTCCTCATTTTATTGAGGGAGGTTAAGAAAATGACCCCTAACCATCCCACTTTTGCCAGGCTTCATAGCTGAAGCTCTCCCCACTTTTATATAGCATATGTACCATATACCACTTTTTACCATATCCTCAGGAAATCCAAAGGACCTAACGGAAGTCAGAATGTATTGTGAGGGAAAGTTAGTGATTCTTTTCTACTAATTTTTTTTCTATCGGAGTGAATGAAGTGTGTGGTGGAAAAGTATGTTTTGAGAGTTTTTGCAGTAGAAAGGTACTTAGGTTTTTGCAATTTTTTTTTTTCCTGGAAATCAAGAGGAAAATGCAGATATCCAAGATAAAGAGTTAGGGAAACTAATAGTAGTTTGTGGATAGGGTCTAGATGAACTAGACTTCTGGAAGGATCCTTTGATTTTTGAAGTGTATTATTATGATTGGATAGTTGTGTGTGGTGGTGGTGAGGGCTGTGATGAGTGTGCTTGACCATTATAAAACTACCTTCATTACTAGAGGGACACAGATTCCCCCCACCTCTCCCATGATTGTGTTGTTGAAAGCCTTCTTTTATCAATTTGCTGCCATATGTGTTTGTGAAAATCAGCTGCGTTGTAAAAATTCTTACTTCCTGGAAACCAGAAACCCATTCAGCTAGTGTCCCTACCCTGACCACTTCCTCTTCGTTATTTCTAAATGACAGTGCTATTCCAGTAGCATTCCGGGCGTTCATCTAGCTAGGATTCCTTTTTCACGTTTGCTATTTGGTGCATTTTCTCCTGTTTTATTTTGTTTCTTTGTCCTGATTAGTTCACCAAGTATAATAGAAGAGACATTTGCTTTGTTTTTTTTCCTCTAGAGCAAGTTATTTTAGAGGGAGAGTTTACCAGTGGTAAGAGCTGTTTATGTCCTAAGCGATTGATTTGTAATTAATGTTGCCTGGGCTCTTGCCTGTTGGCAGAATTGGTAACAGCTTGCAGTATTTTTTAAATTCTCTTTTCTTTTTGGTATTTTGACAATGTCATTCATATCTCATGAAAAACTACCTCAGACAGGTTAAATGTGTTAAAACATGGAACGAAAAGGATGGAAGGAGACCCAGTGCTGCCTAGAAACCTTGATCTTTTGCCAAAGTATTTAAACAATTTAGTGTTTTGGTTTCCTAGCTCCAAGCTGCTTCTCAAATCCCTTGCTAATTAATCCAGTTAATGCTTTGTAGACTTACTATATGCGGTGCTTTGGCTTGCTCGTCTATCATTGAGAAGTCGTTTTGTTTCTTGGAGAAAACCTAAGCTCTGTTCTGGTGCAGAGCTATATACAGGGCTTATGACGTGTGAGTAGTTTGGGGCCTTTAAAATCCCTATGCGTGTGTATATATGTAAGCTTACATACACATGTTCTCTGCGTTTCATAGTCCTTAGGCTTAAAATTTTAAAATAAAAAAAGACACAAAGTAGAAAATAGAAATCAGGTATTTCACAGCAAACCAGTGAACTGATTGAAAGCTGCCTCTGCTACTTGCTTTGTTAATTGTGCAAATTATTTGATGTCTCTAAGCCTCAATTTCCTCATCTGTAAAATGGGGGAAAATAATTTATACCTCCTCATAGTATTGTTGTGAAGATGAAGTGAGTTTCTTATATACTTAGCAAGTGTCCAGAACACAGTAAAGCTCAGTAAATGTTGACTGCTTTTATTATTCTTTTGTGACCCTTATGTGTTGAATAAATTAACTTCTTTTGGTGCTTGCTGAATTGCAGAGGATTTATCTGTTTTCTTTTGGCAAAGATATATCAAATGTCTCAATTTGTATCAAGGATTTAAAAATCAAGCATTTGTCCATATAACAGTAGTGATAATAAAAAATAGACAACTGTATTCTCTTTGAGCCTGTTTTTTTTTTTTGAGACAGAGTCTCGTTGTTTCGCCAGGCTGGAGTGCAGCGGCGGGATCTCGGCTTCCTGCAACCCCCCGCCTCTCACGTTCAAGCAATTCTCCTGTCTCAGCCTCCCGAGTAGCTGGGACTACAAGCATGTGCCACCATGCCCAGCTAATTTTTGTATTGTTAGAGATGGGGTTTCAGTGTGTTGGCCAGGATGGTCTCGATCTCTTGACCTTGTGATCTGCCCATCTTGGCCTTCCAAAGTGCTGGGATTATAGGCATGAACCACCATGCCCGGCCTGAACCTGGTTTTAAGACCCATTGGTGTGAGTTATCAATACAAAAGATCTTCCTAAAATCTGAAAAGTGAATATCTCTCATTTGCTTACTGGAAAACTTAGGTGCAGAAAAATATATGGACTATTTCTTTTTCCCAGTGAAATAATTAAATCAAACATGGAGGCAAATTCAGGAATATTTACTGCTAGTGAAGCTCATGATGACTTTTTTTTTTTACTAACCATTTCTGAAATTTATATATTATGCCTAAAAAAGCTCAGTATGTCCTGGGAATTAGGAATTGACAGGGTTCTCATTTGATCATTATAGGAAATTTCACATTTTCCCCCCCAAGGAATTTGTGGAGAAAAAAATTGTCTGCCAAAAAGTGTAAAATTCTAATTTTTTCCAGCTAATTGTTTTTGTTTTTATGTTTAGAAAAACTTTTTTTATAACATAAAAAAAGGAACAAACAGGAAAATGCAGAAATACAAGTTAACAGCTTGATAAATTATCACAAAGTTAAAACATCCAGGTCAAGACATAGAACATTAATAAGCATCTTGCCAGTCATCCTTATGTGTCTTTCCAAACACTACTCCCTCAATTAGAGAACCATTACCTTTTGTTTTTTTCTTTCCTTTCCTTTTTTTTTGAGATGAGGTCTCACTGTTGTTCAGACCGGAGTGCAGTGGCACAATCATAGCACACTGTAGCCTCAAACTCCTGGGCTCAGAGGACCCTCCTACTTCAACTTCCTGAGTAGTCGTTACTACAGGCATGCACTGCTCCCCCAGACCCCCAACCTGGCTAATTTCCTGCCGTGCTGCCCAGGCTAGTCTTGAACTCCTGGGCTCAAATGGTCTTCCCACCTCAACCTCCTGAGTACCTATGATTATAGTGTGAGCCAATGTGCCCAGCTAAAACCATTATCTTAACTTCTAATAACATTGATCATTTTTACCTGTTGTTGAACATATATACATGGAGTTATATAGATGGAGTCATGAGTATATTTAATATTTTACTTGGTTTCTTTTGCTCAACAATTATATTTGTGAGATTATCCTTGTTGTGTGCAACTGTGGTTTGCTCCTTTTCATTGCTATATGCTATTCCATAATATGAATATGCCACAATTGATCCATTCTACTGTCTGTAGACATTTATGCTTCCCCTTTGGTTTTGGTTATTTCAAATAATGCATCTGTGACATTATAGTGAATATATCTGGTGTTTATATACTCCCACTTTGGTATGTACATAGGAGTGAAATTTCTGGGTCATAGTGTATGTATATGTTTAGCATAAAATGCCAAGTTTTCCAATGTGGTGGAAATGATTTGCATCCTCATCTGCTGTGTGAGCTCCTCTTGCTCTATATCGTCACCAACACTTACTATTAAAGGTCTTTTTAATTTTAGCCATTCTGAATGAATGTGTAGTATATTTTGCTTTGGTTTTAATTTGCATTTTCCTGATTACTGGTGAAGCTGAACATCTTTTAATGTACCTGTTGGTTATTTGGCTATGTTGTTTTGTCATTATTTTTAAGGAATTCTTTGTATACTCTAGATACAGTTTATTTGGTTATGTGCTATAATTTATTTTCCACTCTGTGCCTTATCTTTCCACTGTTTTAAAAATTAATATTATTTTTAATTGTCATACTTTTATATATTTTATAGAGTACAATGTGATGTTTTGATATATATATATATACAATGTGGAATGATTAAATCAAGTGAATCAACATGTCCATCACCTCACTTATTATTATTATTGTTTTTTTTTTTGGAGATGGAGTCTCACTCTGTCGCCCAGGCTGGAGTGCAGTGGCATGGTCTCAGCTCACTGCAACCTCCCGCCTCCAGGGTTCAAGAGATTCTCCTGCCTCAGCCTCCCGAGTAGCTAGAATTACAGTTGCCCACCACCATGCCCATCTAATTTTTGTACTTTTGAGTAGAGACGGGGTTTCACCATGTTGGCCAGGCTGGTCTTGAACTCCTGACCTCAGTTGATCTGCCCACCTCAGCCTCCCGAAGTGCTGGGATTATTATTATTTTGCCATATGAATCTTCAGTAGACATGGCACTATTTATTGCAAAGATCATCCTTTCTCTACTTTTCCGCATTGCCACTTTCATTAATCAAATGTCCATGTATGCAGGGGTCTCTTCCTGGTCTCTTTATTGTACCACTACCAGCTGAATGAATTATTGAAACTTTGTAATGAATTCTAATATCTAGTAGACTAAGTCTTCCCATTTTGTTATTATTAAAAGTTTTTTCTTGGTTATTATTGGTCTTTGTAGTTTCATATAATTTTTGAATTGGTTTGTTAATTTCCCTTAAAGTGCCTTGCTAAGATTTGTATTGGGATTTCATTGAATTGATATAAATGTGAGGAGGTTTGATTATTTACATATTTGGTCTTCACATGAAGACTATATAATGAACATGACAGATTCCTTTATGTAATTTAGGTCCTTTTGTCATTTCTTTCACTTATTATAGATATTCATATATAAGTCTTATTTTCATTATATTTGTTTCTGGGCATTTGGTGTTCTCTGCTACTGTAAATGGTATCTTTGAATTTCATACTCTAAATATTTGTGGATGTGTTGAAATATAGTTAAATTTTGAAACCTGATGTAGTATCCAGCACATTTGCTAAGCTGTCTTATTGATTCCAATAATTTATCTGTAGATATTGTGTTTTTTCCAAACATAATCATGTTGTCTGCAAATAATAGTTTTACTTCCTCTTTTTCCTTTCTTGTTCTTTATTACATGGGCTTAGGACCAGCAGTATAATGTTTAATGGGATTGATGATGGCAGGAATTCCTATTCTTTTCTGTTTTTTTTTTTTTTCCTTTATTTTTGAGATGGAATTTCACTCCTGTCACCCAGGCTGGAGTACAGTGGCGTGATCTTGGCTCACTGCAACCTCTGCCTCCCAGGTTCAAGTGATTGTCCTGTCTCAGCCTCCCGAGTAGCTGGGATTACAGGTGTCTGCCACCATGCCCAGCTAATTGTTTTGCATTTTTAGTAGAGATGGGGTTTCACCATGTTGGCCAGGCTGATTTCGAACTCCTGACCTCAGGTGATCTGCCCCCCTCGGCCTCCCAAAGTGCTGGGATTACAGGTGTGAGCCACTGTGCCCGGCCCTGTTTTCTCTGTTTTGAAGGGAAAACTTTCAACATTTCACCTTTCAGTACAATGGTGGCTATAGGTTTTTTAATTGAGTTTTTTGATTGATTTATAATTCACATATAGTAAAATGAACACATCTTAAGCATACAGTTTTAATTTTGAAACATGTATACACCTGTGTAATTAACACCTCAATGAAGATGTAGCTCAGTTTCCCATATACTCTTCTAGTTATTTCCAATTCCTTTACCGCACCGGAGACAACTGTTCTGATGTATGTTACCATATATTAGTTTTGCTTTCCTTAAACCTTATAGAAATGGTATTCTATAGCATTTCCTTACAGAAATGGAATTCTCTTGGTTCTGGCTTCTTTCACTCAACATAAAGATTTTTTGAGAATCATTCATATTGCTTCATCTATCAGCAATTTATTCTTTTTATTGGTAAGTAGTATTCCATTGTATAAATATCACAGTTTGCTTATCCATTTTGATGAACATTCAGGTGAGACACAGTTTTTTTTTAGGATAGATACCCTTTATCAGATTAAGACATCTCCTTTGTGTTATTGGAATAAACTCAAATTGGTTGTCATGTATTATTCTTTAATATATTGCTGCATTCCTTTTGCTAAAATTTTGTTTAGAATTTTCACATCAAGGTTTAAATGAGGGATAAATTTCCTTTCTTTCATTGTCCTTAGATTTTAGTATCAAGGTTTTACTGGCCTCATAAAATGAATGATTCCTCT
Organism: Colobus angolensis palliatus; assembly: GCF_000951035.1. NCBI lineage: Eukaryota > Metazoa > Chordata > Mammalia > Primates > Cercopithecidae > Colobus > Colobus angolensis. Next base: position 11,614,154 of record NW_012122931.1, read on the forward strand.
TTCTCTATTCTCTGGAAAATTTGGTGTGATGTTGATATGTGTTGTTCCTTAAAAGGTTGGAAGAACTCACTAATGAAGCTATAAGAGCTTGTAGTTTTCTTCATTAAACATGTCTTAATTATGTGTTCCCTTTATTTAATAGTTATTATACCTATTCAGGTTTTCTATTTCTTGTATCAGTTTTCTTTTTGTATTTGTTTCCTTGCTTTTGATTTCTTCTTTTACCCTTTATTATCCATCTGTTTGATTTTCTTTTCCTGTCTTCAATATTTATCACTTTACTTTGAATCCTTTTTAGCTATTTCCTCAGGATTTTTTGAATTTATCTCCTTTTACCTTCTGTTTCTCTTAAGGCATTATCTGTTGTGGGTTGTTTTTGTTGTTGTTGTTACTGTGTTTTCTCTAATTGGTTTTCATATTGGAAATGATTTTTTTCATTTAAGTCTGACTTTCTTTCCTGAGTTTATCACCTCATTTTTACAGTTTTGTAATTCTGATTTGTGTATTATTTCATGTCATGTGTAATTTTCTTAAAGTATTTTAACTAATTTGAAAGGAAGGTTACAGTTTTTATTTTGTGTTGATGTTTGTCTATCATGCTTTCATTGTCTCTAGGGACATTAGTCTAAATCTTATTCTGATTTTTCTAATCATAACTTCCTATAGGATCTTACGTTAACACTTGTTTATTGCTCATTTATATGTGAAATTAGTTTTTCTGAACTTTTAAGAGGAGAAGTAGGTAGCTGTTATACTTCACTGAGCTATCTCTTGTGAAGGTTTCCTGTGATGCTTAAAATCATGTAATTTGCGACCTAATCTTGCCTGGCTCTGTTTCCTTCTCCTGCCTTTTGCTGAACTTTTTCTTTACTTCAGTTCTATGGTCTCTATACTGTTCAATTTTGATTTTACTTCCAGAAGCTTCACTTCACTGTAGGTCCTTGTCCTGGAAGAGAGCCCTATCTTTGGGAATTCAGAGTTTTAGAAACTATATGACAGTTCTGCAGCCTTCTTGTCAGAATCTCACTTTGGTTTTTGATATTTTCATTGGGTATATAAATCTAGATTGGCATTTACTTTTCTTTCAGGATCTTTAAAATACCATTTCATTGTCTTCTGGCTTACATTGTTTGTGCTGGAAAGTCGTCTGTAAGTCTTACGGGTGTTCCTTCAATGGTAATTTTGTTTTCTTTTTTTTGGCTACTTTTTTTTTTTTTGAGACGGAGTCTCGCTCTGTCGCCCAGGCTGGAGTGCAGTGGCTGGATCTCAGCTCACTGCAAGCTCCACCTCCCGTGTTTACGCCATTCTCCTGCCTCAGCCTCCCAAGTAGCTGGGACTACCAGGTGGCGCGCACCACCACACCTGGGTAATTTTGTTTTCTTTTTTTTTTTTTTTAGTAGAGACGGGGTTTCACCGTGTTAGCCAGGATGGTCTCGAACTCCTGACCTCGTGATCCGCCCGTCTCAGCCTCCCAAAGTGCTGGGATTACAGGCTTGAGCCACCGCGCCCAGCCTTTTTTGGCTACTTTTAAGTTTTTTTCTTTTCATTTTTTATTTTTAGCAGTTGCACTATGATTAGTGTAGGTGTTGCTGTCTTTGCATTTGTCCTGCTTGAGGTTTAGAGTGTTTCTTGAATCTGGGATCTGATTTTTTGGTATTAATTTTGGGTATTTCTTACCATTACTTATTATTTCTTGTAAGCCGATTCTCTTTTTATTTTTTTTCTGGGACTCCAATGACATACAAGTTAGACCTAGTCACAGTAGTTCATGTATAACTTACTCTCCCTTCGGTTTTTCATTGTTATCTCTTTGGGCTTAATCTGGGTATTTTTTTCTGACCTATCTGTTCACTAGTTTTTTTCTTCAACTAATCTAATTTTCTGTGAAACCTGTCCACTGAGTTTTTAATTCATTTTTTTTAGTTCTAAAATCTAATTTATCAGTTTTAATTTTATGCAAAATTCTTAATCTTTTAAAACTTTCTTCTCCTCTCTGTCTTCCATCTTATCTCCCTCTCTCTCTCCCTTCTACCTCTTTCTTTCTTTCTCATGTTGAGCAAAGTTATTTCAGTGTCTGTGTCTGAGGCCAGTGTTATTTGAATCCCTTCTGGGTCTGTTTCTATTGCTTTGAATCTCTGTTGTCACCTTTCTTTTGCCCCTGTTTGCTTGGTTATTTTTTATTGAGTGCCAATTGTTGTATATTCAAAACTACAGGTATATTTAAAGATCTAGGGTAATATTATTCTCCTCCAGAGAGGATTTATATTAATTTTGTTTTTTAAGGCTAGTCATGCTAGCAATTGTCTCATCCCCTTCTCTATCCATCCTTCCTTCCCAATTAGGGATTTAGGTGATTTGAAGATGGGCTTAGTCTCTGAAGATTCATCTATTTTCTTTTTACCCTTCTCTTGAGGTATGATTATTTGAGGTCCAACCCAAAGCCTAAAGCATTTACTGGGACCTTTTCTCTTCTGTGGGTCCTGCAAAAAATGACAGTGTTGTCCTCTTCATCCTGCTGGGGATTTGAAAGCTCTGATCTCCTTTGAGCCTCTTAGTTACCTCTTCAGTAATCAGCCCATATCCTTGGGAGAAACATGTTCTTAAATGCTAGAATTTTGTGTCTGTGTGTACATGTGTGTGTGTGACAGGGTCTCACTCTGGTTGCCCAGGCTGGAGTGCAGTGGCATGACCATGGCTCACTGCATCACCAGCCTCGACCTCCCAGGGTCAGGTGTTCCTCCCAACTCAGCGTCCTGAGTAGTTGGGACTACAGGCACATGCCACCACATGCAGCTAATTTTCGTATTTTTTGTAGAGATGGGATTTCTTCGTGTTGCCCAGGTGGGTCTCGAACTCCTGGGCTCAGGCGATCTGCCCATCTTGGCCTCTCAAAATGCTGGGATTATAGGTGTGAGCCAACTGCACCCAGCCTAAAAAAATTTTTTTTTGGAGTTTTATTATTCTGTGTAATTCTCTCTCTGTCTCTCTCTCTCTGTGTGTGTGTGTGTGTGTGTGTGTGTGTGTGTGTATTCTGTGTAATTCTCTCTCTCTCTCTGTGTGTGTGTGTGTGTATGTATTTGTATATATATATCATATATATATAAGATATATAATATATATATTATTTTTTCAGGGGGGCGTAATGCTTTCTTGCCTTTGAACAGTTGTTTTTATTTATGTGTTCTATTTTTTAAAAATGTGAACAGTGTTATAAATCCTAGTTCACCTTTACTGGAAATGGAAATCCAGCTAGCCTTTTTAGGAAAGAGCCCTCTATTCAGGCAGTGGTCTGTGTTTGTTATAATAGCTCCTAAACATAACATTCATTCTGTGAGGAAGATAGTATTATCCCCATTTTCCTTTAGTTATCCCCATTCCCCATTAGTTACCTTATGAGGTAACTAATGCCTAAATCCATTAATGAAATTATTCAAGATCACAACAAAATCTTTTTCCTAAGGCACTAAATAATCTTATTTTAGTTCTTCTTTTCTTTCAGATTTAGGACTTTAGGCTAACAAGTACCGAAACATTATAAGGCAGGTATACAGTAACTATAAGTGAAAGAGAAAAGAGGCCAAATAGGTGCATATGATGTGGGTGTATATGTGTAATGTAGACTACAGAAAACCTATAATTAATTTTAAATGCATGAATAACTGCACATGAATCCTCCCACATAATTAGTTGAGTTGTGTTGAGCTCTTTTTTAATGGAAAAATATTTTTTTCAGGAATTTGTCATACATTACAAGCTTTGATTTTTTTTTAAGGTCTACATGTAGATGTATACTTTTAAATCCACACTGTATAATTAATCATGAGTTTGTTGGAATTATAGAAGTTATTTTCTAGCTTTAAGTTAGGTTTACATTATTATTTCTAGAGTCATACTTTGTATTTCGTTGTCTGTTTCTATAGTGCTTTGTACCATCATCAGTTTAAAAGAGGAGTTTAAAAAATGCTTTTTGGTAGGCCTCCCACTAAGAGAATCTAGTTGGTGCTTAATCCTCACACCTGATAAATGGGTGAGATGCTTGTCCACAGGGCTGTGCAGAAGTTGCAGGTTTTGGGAACATAGCAGATGGGACAGAGTAGAGAACAGGTTTAATTAGATGGGAAGCCAAGGGAAGATGGTATCTTGAACCATGTCTGAGAGGCAGGGTGAAAAGGGAAGAGCTAATATTGAGAACCTCAGCCAAGAGAATCAAGGGTAGCATGGAATGTGGTGTGAGGAATCGTTTGATACAAGTATTCTGGAAGTAAGGTGAAGGAAAGGAAATGTGTATTACAGCGGTGGCTGGAAGGGCGTAGGGGAGAACATGGTGGCTTATAGGAGTCTTTCTGGCCCAGGACATTAGGAAATACTTTTTATTTATTTTATTTTTATTCTTACAGAGGCAGGACCTCGCTCTGTCATTGTGCTGCAGTGCAGTGGAATGATCACGGTTCGCTGCATCTTCCACCTCTCAGGCTCAAGCAGTCCTCTAACCCCAGCCTCCTGAGAAGTTGGGACTATAGGCACAAACCACTGCACCTGGCTAATATTTGTATTTTTTTGTATAAGTAGGGGTCTCACTATGTTGCCCAGGTTGTGGAAATAATTTTTAGAGTCCATAGTTCGTATCAAGGATCTTCTGTATTAGTTAACTTCCCCTAGGTTATGCTGCCTGAAGAAAGTAACAAAAAGGACCCCAGAAATCTCAGGGGACTGAGAAAAACAAAGGTCATTACTTTCCTACAGTACCTTTTGGTTATAGCTCTGCTCTAGGGTCAGCTTTGACCCTCACTCAGGTATCCAAGCTGAAAGAGCAGCCCTCCTCTGGGACATCCTTTTCTCATGGCAGAAGAAAAAGAAAAATGATGGAACCGTGTGATAGCTCATAAAGCTTTAGCTGCAAATTGGCACAGTCCATTTGCATTCACATTTCTTTGGCCACTGCTTTCACAGAGAAGGGCACTGTAAGTCACATGCCAACAGGCAACGATGTATAATTCTCTCCAGAAAAGAGGAGTGAAAAATTGGATACAAAATTACAGTCAACTACAGCTTCCTTTCTAGATGAAACTTTACATGTGATAAATATACACTCTTACAGAATTAGATACAATTTACCATTTTATATTGGCTTTTAAGATACGCATTTTCTCCTGGAGTGAAGGTCTGAAATCCTGATGCATCTAACAGTAGATGGGGTCTTATACTGCAAGCCAGGCAGCTGTTGTGATGTCATTGCCTAGGCATGAGAGAACTTGGCTGCTAGTCCTGGTGGTAGGATTGGACACCTGCAACCATTGACATTTCAGGATCATTTGAGAAAGGAATATGAGTCCTGATTTTCATTTGAAAATTTTCTGTTGACACCCCCTAGTAAGATCAGCATCCATTACAGAATGGGTGTCACCAGCTTAAGAAAAAAAAATCTCAGAGGCAGTAGTGGCGCTTTTCTTCTTTTTTCTTTTCTTTCTTTCTTTCTTTTTTTTTAAGAAAAGCCGTGTCATCAGTGTTCCCAGTAGCACTGAGAACATGAATACTTTCACTAATTGATTGTGCTTATATTTTACTTTTTATGTGTGTGTAGTAGTATTGTATAAAAAATCTAAAGAACTGTATCAATAAGTGTAAGTTAATTTTACATAAGAAACCATGGTAGCAAACTTTAATTGCTCTCTCTTCTTTTTTGTTTTGGTGTTTCGTGACTAATGGTGCATTTTACTCTCGGTGGCACTTAGACTCTGAAATATGGTAACTTGCTTCTTGCCCACTTAAAAAAATATTCATTATTTATCGGGTAAATTGAGCCAAGCTTGCTTTCTTAGAAGGCCTTCTTATAGGACATATTTAAAAATGAACTTTGAACTAACTTTGCTCATTCTAGCTTTAAATAAAATTTATAAGAGGTAAAACCTATGTTCTTAAAATGAAATTTTATTCTATTGCTTGGTACCACATAATGAAGCTAACCTTTTTCTCCAAAACAGTAAACTTTTAGTAAGGAGATAGGTTTTATTTTATTTTCTAATGATTTAATCTTACGCTAGAATAGATAGCTAAGCTTTTTCTTTTCCAATAAACTAACAGTTTACAGTAGTACTGGTGGTATTTAAAAATCAGATGAACTCTATAAACACCCATTTGGAAAAATAGCCGTTTTGACATCTTTCTTTACTTTTTGGCTTTCTCAGTTTTGAAGCTATCAGTGTATTTTGAATTTAAATTAGGTATATTATTAAAAAAAAGTTAACAGTATGTAGTCCATTGGTGATATTCCAAATCAAAAAATTGATTTACCAGCAAGTACTATACATAATCTCTTCACATCGCATTCAGCAAACAACTACTGAGATATTCTGTTAGAATTTACAAAGATGAATAGAGCACCACTGCCCCACCTTCAGAGAACTTTCAATCTGTTGTTAGCCAGTGATTGCGAGTTAAAGGTCTTGTTATCCCCACTCTGGAGTTGAGTGGTGCTGTGGTTTAGAGTGTAAGAGCATAAGTTTTGGAGTGTGTCTAGACCTGAGATTAAGTCCTGGTTCTGCTCCTTTGTCAAATTCTCCCTACTTTACCTCTCTGAGCCTCGGTTTCTTCAGTAGATTACTGTGAATACCTAGCACATTGTAGATGTTTAGTAAATGTTAGCTGGTGCCATACTGTATTCATCTTTATCACCATGATAATTCTCATCTTCATTTCAGTGTTGTGAAAGAACTTTGATTTTCGTGTCAAATAGACCTGGCCAGATTTTAGTTCTGACATTTATTAGGTGCGTGATACCACAGTGTCTACTCAATGGCTCTTGTTGACTTTCTTCTCATAGACATCTCAAATTGAACTTAGGATCATTTTCCCAATTTTGCTTATTCTACAGGGTTCCCCTCTTAGAGTTTCTTGTGCCAGAAACCTGGGAATTGTTCTCTTCTCCCCCCATCTCTCTTGGTGTCTCTTCTCTCTTACATACTCACCTTTCCCATTCAGTTCTACCATCTTATCTCAAGTCGGTTAACTTCCTTCAGCTCCCATGCCGTCACCTGCATCAAGTCCTGCATCATTTCCCGTTCAGGCTACTGTGGCTACCTAACTAATCTTATATTTCATTTTGCCTAATTCCAGTCCATTCTCCACAGAACAACTAGAGTTATGTTTGGAAGACACATGGGATCTTTTCCCTACCTTTTACTCCTTTTTGCTTAAAATTTCTCAGGGTCTTCCTTTTATACCCGAATGAAGTCCTCAGTCGTTAGTGTGCCCCATGAGACCCTGTGTGACTTGGCACAAGCTTCCTTCTCTGGCCTCATTTCTTACCACTGGCTCCCTTGTGCTCAGTGATCAACATATTGGGCTTCTGTTCTTTCTTCTTTTGACCCACATTCCTTCCTGCCTCAAGTCTGCCTATAGTCAGTGCTGTTCCGTCTGCCCAGACCACCTTCCTTTTCCCTACTTTTGCCTGTCCAATTCCTTTGCATCCATCAAGCATAGTCGTGGGATAATTTGTGGGGAAGCCTTTTAATTCTTCTCAAAGTTGAATCTCTTTGTTACGTATTTTTATAAAGTGTGCTGTGCTTTTTCTTTTTTGCATTTACCTCCCATTTAATGTTTTCCTTCCATACACTAGTTTTTTGAGGGTATAGACTACGTTTGATTCACTGCTCAGTTGTTCCTGAGTTCAGCACAGTACCTGACACATAGTAAGTATGCAATAAGTATTTGTTGAAAGGATGAATAAATAAATGAGCATTACTTGCCTCATAGGGTTGATGTGAAACTTAAATTGGGACACAAAAGGTGTCTTACTATATATTAGATAGCACATAGTGGGTTTGTAATACTCTGTTCTTTTCTCCCTGCCCCGCCCCACCCCCATCCTAAGTGTTAAGAAAGGCCCACAAGTAATTGCTAAACAATAGATTGTGACCTGCTGGTGGGTAATAAAGCCAGTTTAGTGGGTCTTGAAGTGAATTTTTAAAAATGAAATGGAATAAAACAGCAATTATCAGGGAAAATAACATAGTAAGGACAAGTATAGTTTTCTGAAACTTTCTGTGTGCGTATATGTTTATGTAGTAGGCGTCATATGTGTCTTAATGTGGGCAGTGGATAAAAAAGTTTGAAAGCCACCATTGTAACAAATAGCTCAGTGTCATGTAGCCCTTAGGCAATCCTGTGTTTGAGTTAGTGCAGCTAAATGAGGGTATATCCCATTTTTAAAGAAATGTAATTCCGCTTTTGCTGACTTAGTACAAGGTTCAGGATCCTAGAATCCTCCTTAGTTGTAAATGCATCTACAAAAGCTCCTGCGATTACTAATTTCCCCCCTTATATAGAGGCTGTATCCATTTCTAACCTGTATATTTTCAAAGTATTTTTACTTCTATATGTTGTATACCATGGCCTTTTCCACTATGTCGAAAAGATAGCTTCAATATTGTTAATATTTAGTATTGGGACCTGTCTCATATAAAGTATATAGTGATGGTAGTAACATTATATTGTGTTTATCATAATGAAATTCTCTGATAGCTCAAATTATTGCTCTTATTAAATTTTATTGCATTATCAGTTTGATAGAAAGCCAGTGCTATACAGATATATAGAAACTCAGATTATACATGGGGACATAGAGAGCCAGACCCAGACAAAAGGAAGCCAAAACGTATAAGGATTAAGACAGTAATAGTTATGATTGTGGTAGCTTGGTAAGTGATTTCATTTTTCAGTTAATTCTTTACATCAGGTTGGTAAACATTTGTGTTACTGAACTATGATTTTCTTCTTTAAGGCCAGTGGTCAGTTCAAAACCTTTGATGCTGTTGACTTTCTCAGCATTAATCATTGTTTTATACTCCAGTCTCCAAGGATGCATAAATTATGATAATGGCAACAAGGGGAGGGCTGGAGCCGGGTGGTTGCTGCTGCATTATTGTGTCCACAGGGATGGTATTTGTGTGCTTGTCCTCTGCATATTGTTGGACTGAGGAACTAGATCCTGCCCTCCGCAAAGCTGGAGACAACAGTGAATTATAAACAGCATCAGAAATCAGTCCCGTTAAGTGGTCTATATGAAACTGTTAGAGTTGATGGAGTAACATTATTCTGGGGCTCTTATGAAATCTCATGAAAGCTTAGCTTGTCTCGTTTCTTATAGTTAATCTGTTTTGTAGACATTAGTGGCAAATGTTCAAATAATACAGATTGTTACCTCTAATCCACCATAAGGAAAGATTGTGGTCAAGTCACATAATTCAGTTTTCACATTTTCTTATAACTGGTTTCTGTTAGCCATGACAGACTAGTAAGCTAGATGCTGTCGTATTCTTAGAACAGAAGCTACACAATGGTTTCTTGTTTATTCTTCACATAATTTTTTTTTCATTTTGAAAATGACATTTATTTTGGAAAATTTAGAAAATAAAAAATGTAAGATATATGTGTGTGTGTGTATATATATATATATATAAAATTTTCCAACACTCAGATATTTCCTGTTTCTTTATTATGCATATTTCAGTCTATTGTCTATTTATACGTAAGAGAATACTGCATATTTTTTCTGATGAATTTGAGATAAAATGAATATTTTTAGGGAAAATACACATTAGTCAAGTTAACTCAAAAAGAGATTTAAAAAAAACTTACCTGGAACAATATTCATGGAAGAATTTGATAAAGTTGTCAAAACAGTATTCCTAAAAAGTTGCCAGTTCCAGATGGTTTAGCTTGTCAGTATTCACATCTTTGCAGATAATGCCTGTGCTATTCAAACTGTTCTAAAATATTTTTTTCAATGATATGCTTCTTCATTTTACTAAGTTGTAACCCCAATATGAAAATGTTAAGGCAAAAGGTAAGACAGAAAAGAAAGTGCAGGCCAGTCTTAATTATGACAAGGAGACTGACATGGATAAGCAGTGATCGTGCTATTGCTCCCGTGATTTTTTGAAGCTCCACAAGAAAATCAATTTGTGTATTTTGAATATATGAACAATTGCTATTACATTATTTGCTGTGGATAAAAATGACACAAATTAAAACTTTAATCCTACAAAAGATGATCACATGTAAGATATGGGAAATAAAGCAATTTAATTTTTAGTTATCTATCAGTACCTAAAAAGAAAAAAAGCACCCCAAAACTCAGTGACTTAACACAACAATGATTTGTTATCTCTCTTGCTTCTGTGGATTGGCTGCTACCTAGGGTGGTTCTGATCCATGAGATGTAAGCTAGGGCCAATCATTCAGCAGGGAGCTTGCATGTCCAAGATGGATTCAGCTCACACGTCTCATACTTCACCTGGGTGCCTGGTACAGTAGGACTCTGGTCTGGGCCTTTCATTGTCCATGTGGCCTCTCTGCATTCAGAAGTCCAGCCTGAGACACACAGCAGCCAGACCCTAAAAGGATGAAAGCAGAAGTTGCCAAGTCTCTAAAGTCCTGTGCCCAAGAATGACTCAGCATAATTCCTGCTGTGTTCTATGGTTCAAAGCAAGTCACGAAGTCAGCCCCCTTGAAGAAGACTGGAAACAGACTCCATGGCTTGATGGGAGAATTGGCATATGCCATAGAGATGGGACTCATGTTGGTGACATTTTTGAAGGCAACCTATCATACTAGCTTACACAGAACATTACTAAGCCTGAAGCCCTCTATGTGCCCCTTTCTGCCCTCCTTTTGTCCCTCACTTTTACCCCCAGATCATCACTGTCCCCTCTCAGTATGTTTTTTCCTCCCAATATTGTTTCATCATTTTCTTGCTTTCCATTATTTTTTTTTTTACCATATATGTAGGTATCTCTAAATAATGTCATTTAGTTTGACATGATTGATATGCATTTATTTCTTAAAATTTTAAGTTTCAATTTAGAATAATTATATATTTGAAGATTATTTATAAAATTCAGAAAAGTAGAAGAGAAAAATTAAAATATCTTCTAATCCTAGCTGGTTGCGGTAGCCCACCACTCTAGGATCCGAGGCGGGCTGATCACCTGAGACCAGGAATTTGAGACCAGCGTGGACAACATGGTGAAACCATGTCTCTACTAAAAGTACAAAACTTAGCCAGTCACGGTGGCATGGACCTGTAGTCCTAGCTACTTGGGAGGCCGAGGCAGGAGAACTGCTTGAACCCAGGAGGTGGAGGTTGCAGTGAGCCGAGATTGCGCCACTGATCTCCAGTCACTGAACTCCAGCCTGGGCAACAGAGTGAGACCCTGTCTCAAAAACAAAAAAATAAAATATATTTTAATCCCAATCTTTAGGATAGAATCATTGGTAATATTCTGGGATATGTTAATACTTGTGTACCCACCCCAAATTCATATCATGTATCTGTTCTCTGAATCTCTTTCAGTGGCAAGGGCTATCACATTATCTGGATCTATAGTATTCAGTTTCTGAATTTTGGATTATACATAGCAAGAATTCGGATTTATGAGGGATTCAGCCAAACATTTGACTCTGTTAGGATGGTGAGAGTTTGGATAGTGAAGGTTACTTTTGTGTGTGTGCATGAGTTTGTATGGTGTGTAATGTTAAGAAAAGGAGATAGAGTATTATATGGTAACATTCCTTTTAAAAATTTAGAATGGAAAACAGTCTCAGTAGATTGTTGTTAAACACTCTGCAATGTTCCAAAACTTTACTGTGCATGATAATCACCTGAAGAGCTTGTTGAAGCCCAACTTCCTGGATCCCATGCCCAGAGATGGGTTGAGTAGGTCTTGTGTGGGCCTAAGAATTTGTGTTTTTAACAAGTTTGTAGGTGATGTTGAATTGCTGGCCTAGGGAAGATACTTTGAGAACTTCTGTTCTACAGTATGACTTTTAATGGATATAGTGTGGTTTATCACATAAATGTATCATCATTTGTTTAATCAGTCCCTTATAAGACACTTAGTAGTCTAAATAGTTTTATTATTACAGGTTGAACATCACTAATCTAAAAATTTGAAATCCAAAATGCTCCAAAATGCTGCAGAATCTGAAGCCTTATGGTGCTGACATGATGCCACAAGTGGATGATTCCACACATACATACTTAACACAAACTTTGTTTCATGTACAAAATTATTAAAAATATATGAAATTACCTTCGGGCTATGTGTGTAAGGTATGTATGAAACGTAAATGAATTTTGTGTTTAGACTTGGGTGCCATTCCAAGATCATATATATGCAAATATTCCAAAATCCAAAACAATCTGAAATCTGAATCACTTCTGATCTAAGGGGTACTCAACCTGAATTAACAATACTGTAATGACCAATAAATTATACACATTTATTTGCATTTTCTTATAGTGTATTTCTTTTTCTTTTTTTTTTTTAAACGGAGTCTCACTGTGTCAGCCAGGCTGGAGTGCAATGGCGTGATCTCAGCTCACTGCAACCTCTGCCTCCCAGGTTTAAGTGATTCTCCTGCCTCAGCCTCCTGAGTAGCTGGGATTACAGGCGCCCACCACCAAGTCCAGCTGATTTTTGTGTTTTTAGTATAGATGAGTATCACCATATTGGCCAGGCTGTTCTCGAACTCCTGACCTCAGGTGATCTACCCGCCTCGGCCTCCCAAAGTACTAGGATTACAGGCGTGAGCCACTGCACCCAGCCAGCATTTTCTTTTAGTATATTTCTCAAAGTTGAATTACCTGGTCAAAGAGTTAGTACATGTTTATAATGTAATACCTAATCATATTCCAGAGGGCCGTATCCTTTATATTCTGACTAGGAAAACATGAGAAATTTGAGTTAACATTCTGAAGTCTCTGAGGGAAGTTTTCAAAAGGGGACTCCCAAAATAATTTAACATTGAAATATGTGCATTGGCTCATTAAGGTTATTATCTTGTGAGGGCAATACTCATTTGCATGTAAAAATTCTCATATATTTAAAAGTTGGTTGCCTTATCTTATAGTTATACCTTGCACGTGGATGATTAACATTTTTAAGTGTTCAGATAAAAGTATCTATTTTTCCTTAACCCCCACCCAGCATGTGGACCAACATGTTTATCTTTTTTAACCTCCTACAGTGAAATACCACTGAAATTTTACATTGCCTATTGTAATTTGGAATAAAGATGAGTCATCTTTCATAGGGCTCAAAACAGTTCTAGGGAAGGTAATAATCTCTGATCTTGAGGGACAAAGATTGGGTACAAATCTTGTCCCTTTTCACTTATTTTTTGACCTTGGAGATCATCTAGGCTTTAAACCTCAATTTTACCATCTTTGAAGTGATGATAATAACCTGGGTTTATTATAGAGAGGTTGGATATTACTGGAGCAGAGTGTTATTTCCTTTTTGGAGCCCATGGAATTCTGCCAGGAAGTGACCTGCTTCTTCTGGCCTTGAGAAGAGACTGCAGATAAGAGACTAGTTAGCTGTCTATGGGTCCTTACCTTCTAGTGGCTGTATTTTTGCCCCTGAGAAGGTACAGGGATGGAGTTAGCCCTGGGACTGGCAGGTACAGGTCTGCATTTACAGTGCCTCTCTATTTTCCTCTTTTATGTATCTACTATGTTCCTTTAACCCTTTCAATGGAGTTTTTGGAGGACTTTATGAATTCTAAAGAATATGAAAGAGCTTGGAAAGTTGTACAGAGTTTTGCGAATTCAAAATAACATTGCATTTGGTCCTATTCAAGACATTATTGAAATGACTTACTCATTGGCCCCCAAGGGTAGTGTGAGAGGACCAGGTAATTATTTTTCCAAACTGGTTTCTAATATTTGTTAGTGAACTCACAGATTTGTGTTCTTTCAAACATTCCCAATTTAAGAAAGCATCATGTTGTATTATAATAAGTTTGTAAAACTATTTGGAGGTTGATTTATAAACCTCCCTTAAAACTTCATCCACAGCATTTAACCTTTCCGGCTAGACCAGGAAGACTGTATCACCCATTTTATTGTGGGGAGAACTTGGTGCAGATGAAAGTTTGAAATTTGGAATCATACAAACCTGAGATTAAATCCTCACTCAGACACTTAATAGATGCGTGACCTTGGGGAAATCAGTGAACTTGGAAGGTTTGGTTTCAGCTGGGCGCGGTGGCTCATACCTGTAATCCCAGGACTTTGGGACACCAAGGCCGGCAGATGACTTGAACCCAGGAGTTCGAGCCAGCCTAACAAACATGGTGAAACCCCATCTCTACAAAAAAATAAAAAAATGAGTCGGGTATGGTGGTGCAAGCCTTTGACCCCAGCTACATAGGAGGGTGAAGTGGGAGGACCGCTTGAGCCCAGGAGGTCGAGGCTACAGTGAGCCAAGATTGTGCCACTGCACTCCAGCCTGGGTGACAGAGTGAGACACTGTCTCAAAAAAAAAAAAAAAAAAAGTATAGTCACTTTGGGGGGCCCATGCCAAACAGGTTCTTAATAATTGTTGTTTCTTTTTCTGCTTACTCTCTTTGAACATGTAGCTGTAAGTTTTCTGTTCTTTTTGAGTTATTATAGCAGTTGGGTTGTGTTTTGTGCATACTTCTAGATTGTCCTGAAATATTAAATTACAGATATGTTTTAGCCTCCTCACATTGTAGAATGTTATACATAAAGAAGAATATGGTCAGTTTGGAAAATTACTTAGATCATAATGTGTATTTTTAGGAATTTTCTTAGAAAATGTGATTTTAGTACACTAAAACTGTTTAGTTTTAAGTAATAAAGTAAATGTTAAATTAATATTTTTACCCCTTCCTTTCCTGGCTATTAGAACTTAACTTATTGAGAATATCATTTTTAACAGTATTTCTTTGCAAATGTTATAGTGCAAGTGCTATATAATT
>NW_012122931.1:11628990-11653990 GCF_000951035.1 Colobus angolensis palliatus
AAAAAAAAAAAAAAAAAAGCAAATTACTGGACACTATTTTAGATTTACTGAAACAGAAACTGATCAAGCCTATCAGGTGACTTTGATCCATGCTAAAGGCTGATAACCTCTGCCATGTAAGCATAACGATTAAGATTATAGGTTTTAATGAGATCACATGGACACAGGAAGGGGAACATCACATACCAGGGCCTATTGTTGGGAGGGGGCATAGGGGAAGGATAGCATTAGGAGATATACCTAATGTAAATGACGAGTTAATGGATGCAGCACACCAACATGGCACATGTATACATATGTAACAAACCCGCACATTGTGCACATGTACCCTAGAACTTAAAGTATAATAATAATAAAAAGATTATAGGTTTTTTGGTGTTTGTTGTTGTTGTTGTTGGAGATGGAGTTTTGCTCTTGTCACCTAGGCTGGGGTGCAATGGCATGATCTCAGTTCACTGCAACCTCTGACCCCCGAGTTCAAGCAATTCTCCTGCCTCAGCCTCCTGAGTAGTTGGGATTACAGGTGCCTACCACCACGCCTGGCTAATTTTTGTATTTTTTTAGTAGAGACGGGGTTTCACCATGTTAGCCAGGATGGTCTCAATCTCCTGACCCCGTGATGCACCCGTCTCGGCCTCCCAAAGTGCTGGGATTACAGGCTTGAGCCACTGCGCCTGGCCGAAGGGGGCTTATTAAAAGTTATTTCTCGTCTATAGCATGGTGGCTGTTTGCAGTGACAGATTTTCTGATCCTTTTTGAGTAGAATTTGTTTAGTGTGTTAAAGTTGTTTGTAGTCATGTGAATTTATTGAGACAATTCTGTGGTCTAATGTGTATTTTGCGGGGGGGATGTCAGACTTTACATGTTTGCTGATTAGTTGGGAATACTGCTGGTCAGTGGTTCCTGCTGATTTAAAAACAAAAGGTGCATCTGTAGACAATGCTTAGATTGTATAAATTCAGTTGCATTAGCATCTGACACTGCAGGAGAGCAAATTATATCTTGAACAAATAATTGTAAAGAATACAGCTGTTTGTGATATCTTTATTATGAAGATACTGTTTTATTTCCACCCGCAGTTTGAGTAAGATTTAATTTCCCGCCTAACTACATCACTTTTTTTTTTTCTAGTGGGATTTTGTCTTTGTAGGTTGAATTGTTTTTAGTTTTATATTTTAATGAAGAAGATTGTCAGCATTAGGAATTCCTTTAATTTCATTTGCTTTCAGCAAACATTGTAATTATTGTTAAACTCTCAAAACTATCATTCGTGAATAATATCTAATTGATCAGTTCTAAAAACATTTTATTAGTATTGATGCTATTCCAATGATTGCATCTTTAGTGTTCCTTGTTTAAGTATTTTTCAGGTAGCATCACTTGGACACAGGAAACTAGAGTGCATTTTTCCATTAATAAAGAAGTGGTTCTCTGATTTGATTGTTTGGATTGTGTGAATTGGAGAGTAATGTTTTTTTTAGCATGACACTTTGAGAACTGCTACTTGGTTAGGATACTTTTGTTCCAAGGTCTCTTTGAGTCAGTTCCTATTAAAAGTGAAATGTGACAAGCTATATAACAATGAGAATATTTGAACAATACAATACTTGTGTTATTATTGTATGGCTTTGAGGAAAACCTCATACTGTGTCTAATTGAATTTATTATGCTTAATGATTTTTTTTGAACCAAAGAGTACCTTTTTTGTTTACTTGACCATTGAGTTTACATTTTTAAGTATATATAAAAATGCTATAAAATATGTAGAATGCTGAAAATCTGCAGCCTGAAAGATAATTATACAGCAGCTGCAGTATAACATTTGCAAAGAAATGCTGTTAAAAATGATATTCTCAATAAGTTAGGTTATAATAGATGGCTGGATGACGAAGGAGTAAAAATATTAAGTTAACATTTGCTTTTATTAAGAGTTCCTATGAATTTTTATAATAGAAGTGATCACAATGAATTTATTTGGTAAATTATTAATGTCCGTGTTACATACCCTCTTAAGAATACCTTATAGTGTCATATTCAGAAACATATTATTAACCTAAAATGGTGTTCTTTTTCAAGAGAACAAAGAATTCAAATTTAGCTGCTTGATACTAGTTACATTATGTAAATTGTTATGGTAAATGTAACTATGTAAAAATCTATAAGTAGTTATACAGGATTTATATCAGTGAAATAATTTTTGTTAGTTTATGCAAGAATATCACAATGAGATTTAGTGATGATTGCAGTAGTATCAGCTAGGCATTTCTCTTCTTAATGCTGTAACTATTGAGATAAGCATTTTCCTAAGTGGCCCTTTTCTAAATCTAAGCTTTGGAAAGGAGTGGAAAACTGATGTGAGATTGTGAATTTTGAGGGCTAGGTAAAAAGTTTGTGTGTCTCCATGAAACTCTTAAAACTTGGTATGAGTATTAAAAAAGCTGGTAGAAATGTCTGTTTTACTTTTGCCTAATTTTTTTTTTTACTTATTGGACAATCCAGTATCTGTTTGGATTCATTGTGCTTTTCTGTTGGATAATGGTGAATGCAGGTCTTTTTTTTTTGGGTGTAAGTAAAGTTGACTCAGTATATTCTGGTATGGTCTGTCCTACCAAATGTCGTTAGTTATGACTTGTCATATTTAAGTATTTAAATAGTATACCTTTTTCCCTAATTTTTTTTTTTTTTTTAAAATGAGAAGGGCTTTGCCAGCTGCTTAGGAGTTAGGAATAAAAAGATTATCACTAGGCAGTTCTTCTATTTGAGAGAGAATTGACTGGTCATTTGGGGAAAAAAAAGTCCTATTCACAGCCTTGATACAAATAAATTACAACTAAAGACGTACATTAAAAAACAAGTTCATAGAAAATGTGAAAATATTTTTAGAAGTCTTAGGTAGGAAGGGATTTCTTGACTAAGATATAAAAAAGCACACACAAAGCCAGGTACAGTGGCTCACACCTGTAATCCCACATATTGGGAGGCTGAGGCAGGAAGATTGCTTGAGTTCAGGAGTTTGAGACCAGCCTGGACAACATAGTGAGATCCCTGTCTCTACAGAAAACCAAAAAAATGGGCTGAGACCACAGGTGCACGTGGTGGCATGCGCCTGTGGTCCCAGCTACTGGGGAGGCTGAGGTGGGAGGATCCCTTGAGTCTGGAGGTCGAGGCCACAGTGAACTGTGATCACGCCACTGCCCTCCAGCCTGGGTGACAGAGTGAGACCCTTTCCAAAAACCACAAAGAAACACCACAAAGCATGATGAAAAAGACTTGACTCTTGATTTGAGTACACTAAAATTTGAAACTTTGGTATGGAAAAAAAAACTATTAACAAAATAAAAAGACAGTTGTTAGATTGAAAATTTTTGCATGCCTTAGGATCCAGAATACATAAGGTACTTGAAAGAAAGAAATTTTTTTAGATAGGCAAAAAATATTAGGTGAAATAATAAAATAAATCCAGGTAGTTAAGAGTCATATAAAAAGATTATGATTCTATCACTAAAATGAAAGAAATATAAATTAAAATCCTGAGATAGTATTTTATACATGAGTGGCAGAAAATGTAACAAATTGACTAGTACCAGTATTCATAAGAATATGGAAGGGCAAAAACTCTTATGTGCTTTGATAATATCTGGTGAAGTGGAAGGGGCTCATGTCCTAGCAACCGCTCATTCCACTCATTGTATATTGCAGTGAAATTCTCATTTGTGTACAAAGTGACATAATCAAGAATGTTCATAGCATTTTTTTGTAACTGAAAAATCCTGAAAAATCATCAACAGGGAAAAAATGGATAAATTATGACTTATTAATATAGAATAAAGAATTATATACCCAAATAGAAGAATTTTATAGCAAGTAAAAGGAATGGATCCAATCTACTTGAAGCAACATGAGTAATTCTCAAAAACGTAATTTTGAATTAGAAAAATAGGCTAAAATACTATCTGCAAAATGTCAGATATGTAAATGTTAAAAATACAAAACAACTTTGTTTTATAATGGGTGCATTTATATATATTAAAAGTACAACAGTATGGATGGAAAGACTGCATGCCAACCTTAAAAAATGGTTACTTCTGGAAAGGGAAGGAGGAGGATAATGGGATAAGGTGCTTTAGCTGTACCATATAGCATAGATGTATATAGTAGATTATACCATTCTAAGCTTGTTAAGTACACTCTATGATATTCACATAATGACAGCATTGCCTAAAGATGCATTTCTCAGGGTGCATTCTCATTGTTAAGTGACACATCACTGTATTTCAGAGGTCCAGTTACAAACTATTAAAAAGGGCAACTTTCCATGTCATTTATAGTTCTAAATCACTTTATTTTAAAAATATATTGATGGATGTTTGGCAAAGAGGTAAACCCACAAATCTTAAATGTACACCTTGGTGAATGTATACATGTGTGTAACCCCTACCCAGACAGAGATCATTTGTGGCACCCTAGAAGGCTATCTTGTTCTCCCTCCTAGTCAGTATCCTATCCTGTCCTCCTGCATCCGGAGAAGTAACTACTGTTTTGATTGTTATCACCATATGTTAGTTTTAGTTGTTCTTGAACTTCATTTAAATGGGGTCATTTAGTTTCTTTTATTCAAAAATATGTCTGTGAGATTTATTCATCTTGTTGCATGTGTTCTTTCTAATTGCTATATAGTATTCCACTGTATGAATATAGCACAATTTATTTATCCTTCTTTAGATCAGCACTTTTGTTTTACTATTTTCAATAAAGCTATAATGAGTAGTTTTGTACCTGTCTTTTGGTAAGCGAATGCACTTACTTCTCTCGGGTATATACCTAAGAGTGGAAATGCTGGGTCACAAGGTGGATATATGTTTAATTTGTTAGATACTGTCAAATAGTTTCCTAAAGTGGCTATACCAATTTATTGTTCCTCTAGCAGTGTATGAGAATTCCAGTTTCACATCCTCCTAAATCCATCCTAATCACTCTAATATTTTCATGTATGTATTTATCATAATTTAACTATTGTCTTGTTGATTGAAATTTAGGTGGTTTCATATTTTCACTGCTTTGAACAACACTGTAATGAACTTCTTTGTAGAAGACCATGACCTTCCTGAGTTTTGTGGATGCTTTCTTAGAAGTAAAATTGGTGGATTACAAGGCATAGAAATTTGAAATTCATTCTATTTGTGCTGCAGAAAATTGTACCAAATTACTTTATATCCAACCATACTCTTAGTTATCAATTATAGGAGACTGCTTATTTCCCCAGATCCTTCAGTCTCCAGATGTTTACCACACTTCTAACCTTTGCTAGTCTTATACGGAAAAATGACATGAATTATAGGATTATAAAACTTAAGCACCTATTTGCATCCCTTTTTTGGCATCTTTCAAGATGGCAAAGTGTTGAGTCTGGTGTTCCATCATTTTGAGAATTGTGCTCAACTTTGGAGGCTGTGATTAGGAGAGGGCAGATTGAATGTATAACAGGGTTTAGTCCAGGCTTCAAGCAAGATGGATAAAAAGGTTCAGGGATTTGGCCGGGCATGGTGGCTCATGCCTATAATCCCAGCACTTTAGGAGGCTGAGGTAGGCAGATCACTTGATCAAGCTCAAGAGTTAGAGACCAGCCTGGCCAACACGGTGAAACCCCGTATCTAGTAAAAATACAGAAATTAGCTGGGCAGGGTGGCGCACGCCTGTAATCCCAGCTACTCTGGAGGCTGAGGCACGAGAATTGCTAGAACCCAGCCGATGGAGGTTGCAGTGATCTGAGATCATGCCACTGCACTCCAGCCTGGGCGACAGAGCAAGACTCCGTCTCAAGACCGGAAAAAAAGAAATTCTCATTGTCATGTCAGGTGTGTAGGTCTAGTTGAGGACAATTATCAGGCTAATTACTTCTTACTGGGAAATGCTTATTTCAGTGTTCAGACTTCCTAAATTCCTAATTTAAGAAAGCATAAATAGAATGACATTTAAGTAGCCACTGCTGCTTAAATTTAGAATTTTTCTCCATTGAAAGAACTTTCATATTGTTTTCTTTCTTTTGTGAGAGGATTGTTAACTTTACGGAGTCTTTGGCTACACAGAAAACCAGAAGGAAGTACTTTTCCTCAGGGCCATTTTCCTTTATAGGATACTTATAGGCATTGATGTTTTACCAAAGCAATGAGTTGTCTCAAGCTTTTAGATCATAGAATGATAGAATTTTAGAGTCAAGAAAACTCAGTAAACATTTTTAGTTTATATGTGAGAGAATTCAGGTTCAGAGATATGTTTAAGATCAGATAGTGGCAGACTCTAGGTCTGCTGATTCCAGTCCAACATTTTAAGATTCATGCCAAATCTTTTAAATATTATAATGGCTATTGTGATTTTCTAAAAACTTACTAAAATTGATTGTGTGCTATGAGTCTAATATTGTTCTAGGCATAGTGGATAGGAAAATAAATAAATACTCAGAGGAACATGCCGGGGGCATATCAGTCATGGCCCAGCTGAAGATAATAGAAACTGTTGTGCTGTTCCTTCTAGGTTTGTATCAGAAAAATGGGTTCCTCCTGTTGCCTCCTGTCTCCCCACATCCCTGAGCTTTCAAGTCTCATTAGGTGGATCTGATTGGCAGAACCTAAATCATACCCAGGATCTTAGTTGCAGGGGCTTTTGGGAAATAGTTTGTAGCTTTCCAGCTTCTGTGATACTGGAGGGCCCACAGAATGTTGTGAGAGAGATAGAGTGAGCTAGTCTGCAGAATGCTTAGGGTTAACACATAGGAGGGGCACTGAACCTGCCAGTGTGGGGTGGTTGGCTTGAGAACTTTCACTGGGAAGTATTATAGAACCTGAGCTGAGACTAGAAGGATGGAGTCGAAGACGTCTCACCTTTTCTAAGGAACTTTGATGAGTGGATTCCTATAGCTAGTTTTTTTTTGTTTGTTTGTTTAACAAGTCTGTGTAACAGTAATTCTCAAAATGTAGTCCCCCAGACAAGTAGCATCAACATCACCTGGGAACTTCTTAGAAATGCAAAGTAGGCAGGCAGATTGCTTGATCTCAGGTGTTTGAGACCAGCCTGGGCAACATGGCAAAACCCTGCCTCTACAATAAAAAAATACAAATATTAGCCAGGCATGGTGGCATTTGCCTGTAGGTCCAGCTACTTGGGAGACTGAGGCAGGAGGATCGCTTGAGCCCACGAGGTTGAGGCTGCAGTGAAGTGTCATCCTGCCACTGCATTCCAGCTTGGGTGACAGAGTGAGACTATCTCAAAAAAAAAAAAAAAAAAGCAAATTACTGGACACTATTTTAGATTTACTGAAACAGAAACTGATCAAGCCTATCAGGTGACTTTGATCCATGCTAAAGGCTGATAACCTCTGCCATGTAAGCATAACGATTAAGATTATAGGTTTTAATGAGATCACATGGACACAGGAAGGGGAACATCACATACCAGGGCCTATTGTTGGGAGGGGGCATAGGGGAAGGATAGCATTAGGAGATATACCTAATGTAAATGACGAGTTAATGGATGCAGCACACCAACATGGCACATGTATACATATGTAACAAACCCGCACATTGTGCACATGTACCCTAGAACTTAAAGTATAATAATAATAAAAAGATTATAGGTTTTTTGGTGTTTGTTGTTGTTGTTGTTGGAGATGGAGTTTTGCTCTTGTCACCTAGGCTGGGGTGCAATGGCATGATCTCAGTTCACTGCAACCTCTGACCCCCGAGTTCAAGCAATTCTCCTGCCTCAGCCTCCTGAGTAGTTGGGATTACAGGTGCCTACCACCACGCCTGGCTAATTTTTGTATTTTTAGTAGAGACGTGGTTTCACCATGTTGGGCAGGCTGGTCTCGAACTCCTGACCTCAAAGGATCCTCCCACCTTGGCCTCCCAAAGTGCTGGGATTACAGGCGTGAGCCACTGTGCCCAGCCAAGAGTATAGGTTTTAGAGTTTAATCTGAGTTTGAATCTTAGCTTTTGCATTTACCATTGGTATGATTATGAGCCAGGAATTTCATCTCTCCTGATCTTCTGGGGATAACAATACTTACCTTGTAGAGTTGTAGAGTTGTGAAGCTTAAGTGGCATGACATGGACTGTGCTTATCACAGTGTGTGACACAGAGTAGGCACAGAGTAGTCTTTTGAAGGAGAGTTGGCTGGAAGTGCCCCTGAATTAATCTACCCCAGGAAATTTAATAAGGGCAATTCAGATAGAATTCAATTCAGCAAGCATGTATGGAAGGCAGCCTACTCTGTGCTGTGCACTGTGCTTGAAGTCTGGTGCCTTTATCTGTGGGAAGAGCACAGATGGTAAGGAGACATGGGTTCTGGTCATTGGAGTGGCTTATTTTACTTACTGGGGAGACAAGTACTTAAATGAAAGAATTAACAGTCTAAGATAGGAAATGATTAGGTGCATAATCAGGTACTTAGTCATTTATTATGCTGCCAAAGTAGCGAATATTATAGAAGCTTAGGGAGGAGACCAGTCAAGTGTGGGCTGACATAGTCAGAGATGGATTCCTGAAAGAGGCAGATGGGAATATTATAAACTGTTGTAATGTAAATCTAATTTCCCAGGAACATATTTATTTGCAAAGTTCATTTAAAAAATTTATGAATCTTATTAAAAATATAGAAAATTCAGAAGATAAGGCCAAAAAAAATCACCAATAATCCTACAACTCACTCATGGCTACATATTTTGATGAGTTAATGTTAGTCTGGATTTAAAGCATTAAAAAATGATAATTGCTATTACAGTATGATAAATCTTTGTATTTTGAGTTAATTCTTCATAATGCAATGATGTATTTCCACGTAATTGTGATGTAAATATTGCATCACTTTAACTTATTAACACTCTTTCAATTTTTGCAATGATGCTTGAAAAAAATTTTAAAAAGTACCTACATTTCAGACTATTTCCTTCGGATAGATTTTGAGGTGTGGAATTACTAGGATGTAGAGTGTGGACATTGATAATGCTTTTGGTACATGTTGTCAAAAGAGGTATTTGAGAAGAAAGGGTATTACTCCCTTTATTCCTTCATTCCTTCTTTGGTTCATTCAGTATTTATATGCTAGGCCTTTTTTTTTGGTGCTGGGGATATAGTAGTGAACAAAATAAGCAAAGATCCTTGCCTTTATAAAGCATATAATTTAGTAGGGGAAAACAGATAATAAGTACAGGTTAAGCATCCCTAATCTGAAAATCCAAAATGCTCCAAAATCTGAAACTTTCTGAGTGCTGATGTGATGTCACAAGTTACTCTGAACATGTTATTTTTTCACTCTATTAACAGCATGTCAGGGCTGGGCACGGTGGCTCACGCCTGTAATCCCAGCACTTGGGAGACTGAGGCAGGCAGATCACTTGAGGTCAGGAGTTCGAGACCAGCCTGGCCAACATGGTGACACCTCATCTCTACTAAAAATACAAAAATTAGCTGGGCATAGTGGCGGGCACCTGTAATCCTAACTACTCGGGAGGCCGAGGCGGGAGAATCTCTTGAACCCAGGAAGCAGAGGTTGCAGTGAGCCAAGATCACGCCACTGCACTCCAGCCTGGGTGACAGAGCGAGACTTCGTCTCAATAAAGCAACAAACAGTATGTTGGCCGGGCATGGTGACCATAATCCGAGCACTTTGGGAGGCTGAGGCAGGCGGATCCCTTGAGGTCAGGAGTTCGAGACCAGCCTGGCCAACATGGCGAAACCCTGTCTCTACTAAAAATACAAAAATTAGCCAGGCATGGTGGCGGGTGCTTCTAATCCCAGCTACTTGGGAGGCTAAGGCAGGAGAATCACTTGAACCTTTCAGGTCGAGGTTGCAGTGAGGAGAGATAGCGCCATTGCACTCCAGCCTGGGTGATAGAGCTAGACTCTGTCTGGAAACAAAAAACAACCCCCCAAAACCAGTATGTCATATTTTTTACTGTTAGGTACTTACATGTAAATAGGTACAAGAAAATAATTGCTTTTTGGTAGCATATAAATTAATAGGTGGGAATGATGGTGATGCCAAACCACAGATTGTCCACATGGGTGGCTAAGACAGTGACATCTTTGCTTTCTGATGGTTCATTGTACAAAGTTTGTTTCATGCACAAAGTTATTAGAATATTATATAGGACGGTGCAGTGGCTCCCACCTGTAATCCCAGTGCTTTGGGAGGCCGAAGTGGGCAGATCACTTGAGGTCAGGAGTTCGAGACCAGCCTGGCCAACACGCTGAAACCCCAACTCTACTAATAGTTCAAAAATTAGCTGGGCGTGGCGGCGGGTGCCTGTAATCCCAACTACTTGGGAGGCTGAAGCAGGAGAATCGCTTGAACCCAGGAGGCAGAGGTTGCAGTGAGCTGAGATCACGCCATTACACTCCAGCTTGGGTGACAGAGTGAGACTTTGTCTCAAAAAAAAAGAAAAAAAAAAAGTATAAATTACCTTCAGGCTATGTGTATAAGGTATATATGAAATATAAATTTTGCATTTAGACTTGGGGCCCATCCCCAAGATATCTCATTATGTATATGAAATGTTACAAAATCTGAAAAAACACTTCTAGTCCCAAGCATTTTGAAAAAAAGAAGATATTCAACCTGTATATAGTATGTTGCATGGTGAAATGACTGAAGAGAAACATAACCCAGGAAAATGGAATGAGGAATGGTGAGGATAGGAAAATTATAAATTTAAATAAGGTGGTTGGGGAAGGCCTCATTGGGAAACTAACTTGTGAATAAAGTCTGATAGCACATGCCTTATTCCTTGATATTTTATCAGACAGAGTGAATTGTCAGGATATAGGCCATGAAGTGGAATCATGGCATGCGTGTTTGGGGAGCAGCAAGCAGACCAGCAAGGTGGGAACAAAGTTAGGAGAGGAGAGTTAGGAAGTGAGTGTAGAGGTATGCTGGTAAAGGGAGGACGTTGTAGAGGAGGCCCTGAATTGAGTTTCACAGGATTCCTCTAGCTGCTATTTGAGAACGGACTACAGGAAATTGGAACCAGAAGCAGGAAAACCTGTTAAGAGGCTATTGGTAGTTAATCCAGGTGGAAAATGATGGTGGCTTAAATCAGGGTGGTAGTGGTGGAGATGGAGTGAAATAGTCAGAATTTGAATATATTTTGAAGGTTGAGTTGGCAGGAGTGGCTGATACATTGGCTCTGGGATGTGAGAGAAAGATCAGGAGTTCTGTTTTGGATATGTTAAATTTGAGATGTCAAGTGGAGATGTTGAGTAGACAGTTAGATGAATGAGTCTGGAATTGGAAGAGATAGGAGCTGGAGAAATAAATGTAAAGTCAATAGTGCATATTTGAAGTGATGGGACTGAAAGAGGACCAGCAAAGAAAAGAAAGTCAAGTCCAAAGACTGAGTTCTGGGGCTCTTCAATAGGGAGAGATCAACAAGGAGCCTGCAGAAGCCAGTGAGGCAGGAGAGTGGGATGATCTGGAAGCCTCCTGAAGAAAGAAAGGGACTCCAGGAGTGTATTAGTCCATTTTCACACTACTGATAAAGACACACCTGAGACTGGGCAATTTACAAAAAAAAGAGGTTAATGAGACTTACAGTTCCACATGTCTGGGGAGGCCTCACAATCATGGTAGAAGGCAAGGAGGAACAAGTCACATATTACATGGATGGCAGCAGGCAAAGACAGAGCTTGTGCACAGAAATTCCCATTTTTAAAACCATGAGATCTCATGAGACTCATTCACTATCACGAGAACAGCGCAGGAAAGACCCACCCTATAAATCAATCACCTTCCTCTGGATTCCTCCCATAACACATGGGAACTGTGGGAGTTAACAATTCAAGATGAGATTTGGGTGGGGACACAGCCAAACCTTATCAAGGAGGAAGCAATCGTGGGTGCGAAATGGTGCTTGTAGATCAAGACTAAAGATTGATAATTGATGTTAGCAGTGAAAGAAGGTCATTGGTGTGGCTGTTGGTATGTGAGTAGTTTTGGAGAAGTGGTGAGATGAAAGCTTGGTTGTCATGGGTCCATGAGAGTAGGAGAAGACAAAGTGGTGACTGTGAGTATAGACACTGTTTCAAAGAATATAGCTAAAAAGAAAAGGAGAAAAATGGGGTGGTAACTGTTGGAAAGTGGGCTTGACCTTTTAAAAAATATCTGTAGAAATAACAGCATGTTTCTATGCTGATGGGAAATATCCTATAGAGAGGTAAAATGAATAAAACAGGAGGATTGGTAGAGCTCTGTCTGAGTTGGAAAGAGTGGATGGGATCCTCCTTCACAAGTGGACAAAGGACCTTTGCAAGGGGCACATGTAATAAGATGAAGGCAGAGTCTGTGGGGCAGAGTTGGTGGGAGAATAGAGGTGGGATAGGGCTTGTGTGAGTTCTCTTCTGCTTCCTCTGTTTTCTCAGGGAAGTGGCAAGTAAGGGAATGAGTGGCAATTGAGGTTGGAGAAGGTTTGAGGTTGGAGGGAAGAGGAGAAAGTATAAAATAGTCACCAAGGAGACTGAGAAAGTGAATGAATGAAGGAAAAAGTGGTATAATTACTGAGTTGCATTAAAGCTCACTTACAGTTAATAACCACAGATTTAAGGTGAGATTAGTCAGCATAGCTGTGTGTTTTTGTCCAGCCACATGCCTTAAACTAAAAGGTGTCAGGAGTTTCCAAGTATACATGGAACAGCTATGAAAATGGACCCCCTCTGAGCTATATGGGTGCAGGCGGATAGTTGGATTTAACAAGGACTGGAGTTTGCCAAGAGAGGATGACAAAGAGGCACAAGTCAGTTGAGAATGTGTTTAAAGAAACAGTTATAACAATAGAATTTAAGCTATGTAAGGAGAATGGTGTAGACCTGAGGTGGATAAAAGGCAGTGAAAAGGACTGAGCATGGTGGCTCATGCCTGTAATCCCAGCACTTTGGGAGGCTGAGGTGGGCGGATCACCTGAGGTTGGGAGTTAGAAACCAGCCTGTCCAACATAGAGAGACCCCAACTCTACTAAAAATACAAAATTAGCCGGGCATGGTGGCACATGACTGTAATCCCAGCTACTCGGGTGACTGAGGCAGGAGAATCACTTGAACCCAGGAGGCAGAGGTTGCGGTGAGCTGAGATTGTGCCATTGAACTCCAGCCTGGGCAAGAAGCGTGACACTCTGTTTCCAAAAAAAAAAAAAAAAAAAAAGGGCAATGAAAACATGGATAGAGTATATGCCCCTGTGGGATAGAAGAAGGAAGAGTGCTACAGGGGATGAATGGAGACAGAGGAGGTAGATCATGGTTGGAGACTGAGATGCTTGAAACTTGCGATTGCTACGGGGGTTTCAATTATTGGTAGTGGTAGAGTTTAGGGTGTGACCGTAGGAGTGGAGGGTGAGATTGTTGGGGGGAGTGGCCTAGGAATCAAGAGTTCCGGGATTTGGAAGGATCATCTGTGTGAATAGTAAAATCGGAAAGATTGTGGTGGGAGTGGTGGTAGAGTTAGTGGCAATGCAGTATGACTCACAAGATTCAAGGATGAGGAATAACCCTGGAATTAGTAGATGACAAGAAAGCAGAGTGGTGATGGTGGCGGTGTTGGTGGTGGTAGGGAGGAGGGCATGGTCTGGTGACCAGAGGTAAAAATCTAGGGTTTTGGAGAGTGAGGAAGGTGAATGGCCTGTAAGTGACTCTAATGAACAGAGGCTGTCTATCCCACCTCCAGGCCAGTGGGAGGAGAGGTAGGGAAGAAACATCCAGCTCTTCAAAGGACCGCAGAGGAAGCGAGCATTCAGTTGCAGTAAGAAGATAAGGATGTAAAGGGAGCTTAGAAGAGGTTGCATGTTTTGCTTTTGGCTGACCAGGAGTGCCCAAAGCAAGTTAGTTTCGTGAGTTGGAGAGCCATGGACATGAGTGTGCCAGTTTTGCTGTTCCTGTGGCAACCTCATTAAAAATTCAGTGCACTTCTGATGGAGGACGTTGTCTTTTGAATTTTTAAAAAGTGTTGATATGATTGACTGTTAATTCATATAAGAATATACAATTGGCCACATTTATGAGTGATGCCCAAGTGCATCTTTTGAAAGATTTGGATAGTGGGAAGATGAGAAGGGTGAACAGAGCATGTCAAGTTTTGTGGGAAAGTTAAATGACTAAGCTGGCCGGGTCTAGGGATTTATATTTCAGATACAGAGGTGAAATGGGCTGGGTTGGTCTTCATGTCTGCACTAAGGATTGTAGACTGTTGATAGCTTTCCTACATAAAGGTCTTAAAACATTAAAAATGGTAAAGGTCCCCCAAAATTTAATGTAGAATTATTATATGATACAGTAATTTGACTTGTGGATATATATGCAAAAGAAGTGAAAGCAGGGACTTGAACAGACATTTGTACACACATGTTCATAGCAGCAGCATTCACAATAGCCAGAAGGTGGAAATAACCCATATGTCCATTGATGGAATAATAAACAATGTGGTATCTACATACCACGGAATGTTACTCATTTGTAAAAAGGAAGGAAATTCTGACACATGTGACATCATGAATGAACCCTGAAGATATTATGCTAAGTGATTTCACTTATATCAGGTAACTAGAGTAGTCAAATTCATAGAGACAGAAAGTAGATTGGTGGTTGCCAGGGGCTGGGAGAAGGGGATAATGAAGAGTTGGTGTTTAATGGGTTCAAGGTTTCTGTTGGGGAAGATGAGAAATTTCTGGAAATGGATAGTGGTGATTGTGGCACAACAATGTGAATGTACTTAATGTCACAACATGGT
The DNA here is from genome assembly GCF_000951035.1 of Colobus angolensis palliatus. NCBI lineage: Eukaryota > Metazoa > Chordata > Mammalia > Primates > Cercopithecidae > Colobus > Colobus angolensis. Next base: position 11,643,755 of record NW_012122931.1, read on the forward strand.
ACTTAAAGATGGTCAAAATAGTAAATCGTGTGTATATTTTACAATAACAAAAGTCTCAAAGGACATAGGCACTGCTTCTCTAATGGTACAGATAAGGGCTAGGCAGCAGTGGCTTGTTCCCTGGAAGCAGGCTGGAGTGGGGAAGGCAGGGTTTTGGTATAAGGAAGGCTCTGTTTGATGGGCATGTGCTTCCCCTGCAGAGATGTCTGCGTTGTCTCTCCTGTATGAATGGGAACTCCAGCACTGGGGTTCTCATTGTGGTTCAGAGGTACTCGGGAACAGGTTTTCTTAAGTAGGAAGACATTTTCTCTGTGTTCTTATTTACTCTATTTGTTTAGCAAATTTTTTTTCATAGATGAGATAAGGATAACTCTAGCCTTCAAAATCATTCTAAGTTTTTAGTATGAATTCATCTTTTAAATATTGTATTTACTAGTTGAATAGAGTGCTAGTTACTTTGGAGTCATTTTATTTATATCCTGAACTTGGCAAAGGGCTATAAATAAAGAAATTGGAAAGCTCTCATTCATAATCCGCTAAGGCCTATTTCATGACAGCATGTTGTAGTTATTTGTCCAGATGTATTCTTATTATTGAGTCACAGTAATGACTAGAAGACAGATCAACAGGAGGACGTAAATAAATAAAGCCAAAAAGGAAAGCCAGTGTTGGATTCTTTGGAGCCTGATGGATTCAGGCTGAATCCCAGCTCTGTTACTTAACTCTGTGAATTTGTTCATTGTGAGCCTCACTCTTCTTATTTATTAAATAGAGAACTTCTACTTACCTGGAAGAGTCATTATGATTAAATAGGATAATAAATTAAGCCACCTATGGCAATAGTTGGTATCTAAGCATTCAATAAGAGGTAGCTGGTAGTATTATAATTGTTACTGCAAAAATGTTTAGTGGGACTCTGTTTCTGAAACCCAGTATGCAAACTTAGAAAGCAAAAGAATTAGCGGAAAGGTCCTTCAATTTATACAGATTCACCTCGGGGTTTCTGTAAATCTGGGAGAGTCCCTAGTGTATTTGATGTTTACAGATCATTAGCAAAACAGATGCCAGGAGGCAAATAAACTGTAGCTTAAGGATTTTGGAACTACTGACAACGTAGAGAAAATCAGTTTCTGATAAAGTTATAATGTTTCTAAGTAAGCAGTAGAAGGCAATGGGAAATTTTTAATTGGGTTTATAAAAGTTTATTTCAGGAACACATGTATTTCCAATTTGAGGCACACCTATACATCTGTAGTCATCGAATTTATAGTGCTTGCTTATTTCTCCATTGGGGTTAATAATATAACAACAACTAATATTTATTGTGTGCTTACGACATGCCAGTGTGATCTTTAGGAAGTCTGTAGCATTCAAAGGCTTGTTTTCATTTGGATGTTTGGAAATTGGCCTTTTATCCACTTGGAGACACAGGGTGTTTAATGAGTTTTTTTTGTTCTGTTAATTCTATTACACTCCAAATATTTGTTTGGTATTTATAACAGTTAAGACATTTTGTAGGAGACAAAGTTAAGTAAGACCTGGAACTTGGCCTCACAACAGACCTATTCACTATATTGTATACGCTTCAGAAGTATGTCTTGGGATGAGCCCTGATCTAGTCCTGGACTCTACCCCGGCTCTACTACTTCTTCATGGAACCTTTTTCTGCTCCCTTAGGACAAGGCCAGATGCCCCTGTGCTAATTAATTCCTAGTATCACACTTACCAAGCCCCATGGTACCTCCTTGTTTAATTCTCTGTGTTCTCCATTAGGGCTAGACTGTAAACTCCTGGAGGGTGAGGACTGTAGCTTATTTATCAGCAGGGTCAGCCACAGCAGAGCATTTGTTCTATGAGTGACTACTAATTTTCTAACTTTGGACAACTGATAGCCTATTGCTTTCTTTAACTATGATAAAATTGATTTGATAGTCTCTATAGCATAGCTTTGTCAGGAAGGTAAAATCAGAAATTTTCTATAAAATGCCTATCACAGTGCCTGGCAAATAGTGGGTGTTCCATCAATAGTTTTTTATATTTGAGTAAATAAGTTATCTCTTTTCACCAAATTTGACAGATACGATATATCTATTTATGAAGACCATATGGAGTGATGTCATATTTGTAATACATAAAGGGCACAGCTGTCGTTTAGGCAAAGTATAAAGTAATTATTCATACTGGCATAAAAATGTGACACTTCAGGTTACTCATTCAGAAAAGTGGGATAAAATGAATCCTAACTCTTATAGAAATTACATGGAAGCCTGAGATTATAATCATAAAAAAAACTTCATCTATAATTATCTATCAACTTGATAGATTTTAGGAATTGTTTCCATTAATTTTGAAGTAATTTTTAAGAATTCCAAATATTTAAATTTAAGTAATAATGAAAGTTGAAAACTAAGATATTCAGTAGAGAAAAAGGTAAATGTAAGTGAACATATCCTTTTGATTTTTTTTTTTGCCTCCAGCATACCCTACCCTTCCCTTTGCATTTTAAAGCTCCCTTCACTTATGTTTGAGTTTTGGATTCATGTAGCATAAATTTGGTTAAAGATCAGACTTATATTCCTTTTGTAGATGAAGTTATGAAAAGTATTTCAAACTATCAGTAAGTAGTGGCTTTTGCTGGTTAAAATCCTTCCGTATTCTTCAGAAAGAAAGATTAAACTCCTAGATTTTACTGTATAATGTCAATGGACTCATTATTTGTACAACAGCTGATGCATTTAGCACTTGTTGATTCACTTAATTGGTAACTGTACTACATTCATAACTTCAACAACTGAAAACAATAGGTCAGTGTCTGCTGTTTATGCATAAATAGTCACATCGGAGCAGGATATGTCTGAAAGGCAGAATATGTTAGTCTGAGGAGGAATCTGGCATGTGAATGGCTCCATTGCTAGCCATACTGAGGTGGGTTTTTGCTCTCTTTCCTTGAATAATGTTATTTGTGTTTTTATTATGGGTGTTGATGGTTAACTGTTCCTATGTTATCAGGCTGGCCGCTGTAAAATTGCATTTGATTATATTTTAAATGCCAGTGTTGGGGGAAAATGCTAGACTAGACTCATGGTTAAAAATTGGGATGATTTAAAGTTTTTATCTCTTACAGCCTTCATGTGCTAAAGCAAAATATTATACCTAGAATAGATTTTTTTTTTAACAAATTTTATTTGTACATGGAATCCAAATAAATGTTCATTTATAGTACTTCAAAATGATTTTTTTCTCTAATTTGTGAATTGCATGTCTTTCAAATTTTAGAGTCAGATCTGCATTTTAGAATCAATATTTTTTGGAAAAGACAGATTTTTAATTAAAAAAATTTAAAAGGAAAACAACCTAAACCTTTATGTTTCATTGTCAAAAAAAGGAAAACATGCTAGTGATTTTTAAACTCTATAAAACATTTCAAACATTCTTTTTAAAAATATATTATTTGTAACAAGTAAATTTTAACAATCAGACAATATAATTTACTAGAATAATTATGTTTAGTTATTACAAAATGCTAACCTAATGAGTCAGGTATTTTACAATGTAAAATAAATGAAGCTGAGTTTTTGTAGCTTTAGTAAGTTTACTAGTGTCCTTGAAATGCTATATTTAATGCAGTCCAGTTTGCGGTCATCTTATCAAGAAACTTTAATTTTGCATAATACAAACAAATTTTCTTTTTGAGGATTAAAAGAAAGCTTATTTTTGGGTGTATTTTGGGGAGAATTTGAGCTTGTTCTCAAACTATACAACTTCTTAGACTATTTTCTGAAAGTCTACATTTTTAGTGTATAAAATTTGGAAATGTCATTAGTGAAAGAGCAGTGTAGTGGACTGTTATCCTGTTTGCAGCATATTCCCATCTTCTCATCTGGAAAATTAAATCTGATTACAGCTTGGATTAACATTTATGGTTGTGGGGAGAGGAAGATAGTATCTTAAACTGCATGAAATTGAACAATGAGATTATATGGTTTATAGCTGATGTTAAAGTCCTACTTCTTTAAAGGGCAGATTTTGTAATTGTTTAAGCTTTAAATATGTTCAATATTTTGTCTCTTATTGACTGAAATATCCTAGAGATAATGATTGGGTAAATTCAGCGGGCGTTAAATGTAATGTTTTCTGCCTTGAAATCCTAACATGTTAAAAATGAAAGCAGTGTAGATTCCCCTGTTAACTGCTACATTTGCAGTTTCTCTTAAATTTCCTAGAAGAGGTCCTATTATAGGAGATAATGGCGTTTGGTTAGTATTCAGTTGTTATATGTTTTGTACAAAATGAAGTTGGTGTATTTTTTAATCAGTTTAAAAATATGTCATGACTCTTTAAATGAAGTCATTGGTATGACAGAGGGAAACAGGAAAAGAATTTGGTAAGGGGTGTGTGTGTGTGTGTGTGTGTGTACGTGTACACATATGAGTTACCAGTGTACAAATGAGCCTTCATACATAACCACAGCACTTTTATGAATTATTTTGCATTTCTGTTGTAAAAGATCTGTCTACCATGTTTTCTAGGAACTTTAAGCCTAAGGCAGAACTCAGGGTTTTTGGAGCCTGTGTAAAATAATTTATAGCACCTTTCCAGTAAGTCTTGCCCACACTCTTATTCTATTAATTAAACATTCTGTGGCAATCTGGTATATCTTAAAGATTTTAAAGTATGTATAGTAGAAGACTGGAAAACATAGACTGTTGAGATGGAAGAAGATTAGCCTTTCTTAAAAGAAAAAATGTTAGACATGTTTGTTTAGGAGATCAGTTTTTTCCTGCTGTGAAGACATAGCTTTTTAAGCATGGTCATGTTCTGTGCCTGAGTGAGACTGTGCTTTTGGGAGTCCTGTACTGTGAAATGTGTGTGTTTAAATATGGAAATGCTTCTTGTGGCCTTCAGTGAAAGTGATGCACACGTTTCTGTGGGGACAGCCTCTTTGATGGCCATGGTGCTGTGACATCACAATGGCATGATATGAAACCTTGTCTGAGAGCCACCTGCCTCTTTGGTTAAGAGATGCATGGACTTTATTAGAGTGTACGTATTATTAGCAAGATTTTTAAATACAATATTTTTTTCATGTTGAAAAGTATTTTCCTGGGAGTTGATGACATTGATTTTTAAGTTTGTGAGTTATCTATTGCCTAAAGTAGGAGAAAGTTGTTGAGAGAAAAGGATAAGGAAAGAAGGGTGTGCTATGTACCACTAGATTCTTAATTTTCTGTCAGCGGGACAATTCTTAGGGAAAAAGCTTGACATACGCTGATTACTCTATTCTTACTGCCAGTTGCCTAAGCAAATTATGTTACTTTCTTCTGTGGTAGTACTCTTCCCTGCAGATTTTTGTGTTGAAAGTTAGCTGTTTGGTGACACTACATTTGATGGTGAGCTTATGAATGTGAGAAGGTGTTTCGGAATATGAGCAATTATAGCATTGAATGGTGGATAAAGAAACAGATATATAAATATTAGACCGATGCAGTTTTCCAGTGTATGTTATTTTCCATATAAAGATATAGAACATTTCATAAAATGTTCCCAGACCATTTAAAACTCAAAGAAATGCAGCTGACGCAATGAAATACATAGAGTACTTGTAAAAACATACAGACACGCAAGTGGATTGCTGCCAGACAGAAAATTTAAAGGCGGTTTGCTTAACTGCAGGGTGCTAGGTTTTGTACATGTGCCATGCTGAAACTGTTAGTAAGGCGGGTGTTGTGTTGCTTGAGAAAAGCAGATTGTATTTGGACCTTTTTAACTCAGATGTTTCCAATGTCGATATTTTGGTGACATTGTGGCATTGCGATTGACTCAGTGTGAAAAAAGATTTCAGCCTCCTGTGTTAAATAGACATTTTAAGAAAATTCAAATAAATTATTTGCAGTTTTTGTGTTAATCTTTCCAAAATGGCTTTCATAGTTTTATGAACTATCGGACTGAATCTTTGAGCTGATTGAATGGAACTTTATAGGTTGACTTGGTTTTAAAAAGCATTGCTTTTCTTCCTTTCTTTCAAAAAATGTGTTATATTGCTTTGGTGAATGTTAAAGACCTATGAATTTTGTTTTTTGTAAGTGTTAGAGGCCTTAATGAAAAGAAACCAAAAGTTGTATGCTTGAATCATAGTAACTAATAATGCATGTATTATCTTGGAACGTTATTCTGTTAAAACCTGGTAATTTCATTTTAGAGAGTCTTAGGGCAATTGAAGGAATTTAATTGATGGTGTTTATGTTGCTTTCCATTGAGGCAGTATTTGGAATAATACAGTTTGAATGGCCTCCTTTTTGGCATTCCATGGTCATCTTTATCTTCAATGTGTTAAGATAGGTTGATTGTTTTTTCTTTTCATTGATTTTCCCATGCTTTTTTCAATTCTATGTTGTATATGTTAATCAAAAATATTTTTTATATGAATTTTTTTGTTGTGGTTTCTTATTAATATAGTTGACTGAAAAGATTTAAGAACCATCTGCCACCTATGAATAAGAATGGTATTTTTAAAAATTGAAGAATATACTACAAATTTTGGTTTCGGACATATAGTCTTTTACAAAATGGTGATAGAAAAGTAATCTTTGGTTTTGTTTTCATGGGTATTTTGTAGTTCCCAAGAAGCACAAATTACTGCAAGAAAGAGGGCATGATAGTAACGATTGGCATGAGAGTAATTTTTGTATGAAGTTTGGTAGTTAAAGAGTAGGTGTTAAACCACATGTCAATTGGAAGAAAAAGAATAAGCCTTAGATGATTTAGTGGCTTTCCCAGCCTCTGTTTTATTATGTCCCTCAGTGGCTTAGAGCTGCATTTTTTGGGTCTCTGGACCAAATTTTAAGTTATTTATGTATGTTTTAGAAATTATAGCCACTGCCCTCTTTTTTAGGCCCCTTGTTCCCTTTGTTCACCCCCTTTTCCCCTCACTGCACACTGGTAGTGGATTGTTGGGCAGCAGGCTGCCCCTTTGTCTCCTGCTGGCGAATTCTTCACTGCTGGCCTAGTCCTTTTCCTGCCACACTCTTGGTGCCCGCTGGCCTCCTCTCTCACAAGGGCTGAGTCCTTGGGCAGTTTCAGTCCTTGGGGCCAAAGACGGGTCAAGTGAAGAAGCTGCTGCCTACCAGGGAAGCCCTGAGTTGGTACTGCTAGGGCATTACTCCAGAGTTCTCTAGTTGATCTAGACACATCGATTCCTTCCCGGTAGCTGAAGATGAGGGTGAAGAAAGAAATTGATTCCCAGCTTTTAAGCCAACCAAAAGACACATAAAGATTTGAAATCACTTGCAGATAGTTTCAACTTTTTGGCACCACTCAACAACAAAAGCAGGAATATTCAAAAGGTTTTGGCGTAACCTTTTGAATATTCCTGCTTTTGTTGTTAGTCTTGGGTTTTAAAAAATAATACACGTTGGCTGTAATGACTTGAAAACTGATATTTCTAGGATCCTAGTAGTTTGTGAATAGGCCCTTAGTTTTTTCCCTTCTTGATTATTCACTGAAGAAATGGACTGCAGTGAACTTTTACATGGATTCACTTTCACAGGAATGTAAATTAGTGTTTTAGTGTTGTATTTAAAGGTAGCCATGGGTAGCATATATCGTGATCACTGTTAGATGGGAGACCCTCAGATCTGTGATTTTCCATAAGCCTCTGAATTGATATATGATTTCTCAAATAGATATTATTCTGACCTCTGATCACTTCCCTTAACATGTCTCCAAGGAATCAGATATTTTCCTTATTAGAAATGATTGAATGTTTTCCTAATCAATAGTAAATGGAATGCTAATAGCTTTTAATTTTTTCACTTCTGTATTGACTTACAGAAGATGGCATTGAATCATCTTGCTTATGATTTAAGAATAAAGTGATCCCTTTAGTAACTCCATTTTAAATAGGTGGTCATAAAAGGTATTTTCCCCTGTGTATTTGTATAGTTTCTGAGCAAGTTTGATTATGTCAGCTGGAACATAATTTTTTCATGATATTTTGTTTATACTGACAAACCAAAAGCATTAGTTCTCTTTTGAAGAAAACTTCTATCTAGTTTTATCTGCCTTTTCATAAGAGTGTATAAGCATTTTGAGAAGGATAGATTTCATTTATTAAAGCAATGAGTTTTGCATTTATTCCTTGAAAGAATTCTCTTGCTCCCCCTTTCTCCCCAGTCTGAACCAGTGCTTAAGGTGGTTTATCAAGCCCACATCTGTAACTATGCAAAGGAGGCTTCTGATTAGAGAAGAAAAGTCAAGCAGGTTTAAGACTCGTTTTCTCTGGAAAAATATATTGAGGACAATTTGCAACTGGCAAGATTTTTGCATTAGGTAATAGTCTAAAGTTAACAGTAGCATCAGGTCTTTAAAATTTTTCTTCTTTATATTTCTGGAGGAGGGTAATGGGAGTGCCTTGCCGAGTCCTTCCTTGTGCTCATCAACATAGCAGCCTCAGCTGCCCCCCTTGGATCCCCTGCCAGGGCTGCTATCATCTTCTGATCAAATATTAATGTGTGATCCTCTGCTTGCTCACTAATCCAAAGCCAATTAATATTATCTGTCAATTATTTACAGATCCTGAGGTGCAGAGGCAATTCCCGGAGGACTACAGTGACCAGGTTCGGAATGCGTAATTAATTTTTTACATGACAAAATTTATTTCAGAGTTGTTCAACATATTATTACTGTTCTTTTTACTGAAAGAGATAAATGAATTTTTAGAAGGGAAGAAAAGCAGTAATTAGGAACCAAAGACAAAAACTAAAATGTATTGAAGTAGGATGGAAAATATTGGTGCTAGATTTGGGGTGTTACCTTTGGGGAGAAAATGAACACAAAATAAGGAAGAAAACCTATCACAAATTATACTCTTCACTCTGAGGTATGCTACAGTCTGCACTTCATTAGGAAATCCTTTTGGGATTGCCTGTGAACTTTTAAAAAAAATGCTATTTCAGGAGTCAAGAAGCACTGTAACAAAAAAGAGGGAAGAGGGAAGTTTATAACATTTCCTGGAATTTAAAATAGATGATGAAATTATGTGTTATGGTAGTACCGGAAGGAGAAGATGCACGTGCAGAAATGGACTTAAGGGTGAGGGTGGTGCTGATGAAGGTAGTGAGTTAAGGTTGGCCAGTTGGCTCTACCATCTTGAGTTGACAGCATTCTGCAAGCACAGAATGGAGTAGAAGGAACGATTTCACTCATGAGGTAGTGCTGAAGTTCTGATGTTGCTATATTTTTTATAATTAGTTCTAGGTTATACATTCAGGATTCTAGTTTCTATCTTGAGAGATATTGAAGATGTTTTGTAGCTTTTTTGGGGCACCTTATATTTTTAGTTCAAATATGCAATTTGGTATACTTTTTAACGCAGCTTTGAAATAAAAGCATTCTTGATTACACTGAAGAAGACAACTTTATAAAACCTTTCGCATGTGAAATACCATATACAATAAAAGCGTGTTGCTTAAGTACATCTATTTAATTTTTTTATTAAAAGTCTTTGAATGAGGGTAAGTACAATAGAATAGAAAGACCCAGTGCAGTGATAGTAACACCTTTGCAGTGTATCTTGTTGTATAGGGAGCAAGGTATCTGATACATCTTTATGAATAAAGGGGACATAATGTGACCAGAAATAGAACTGGATAATCAGTATAATGAGATGCTTTGTAATGAGATCTTATAGTACAAGAACCCAAGAGAACTGGTATGGTTTGCTTTGTGTTTGATCTCAAGACTTTTAAATAAGATTTTAAAAAATATTAAAATCTTCCGACTCTGTCTCTTGCTTCATCTTCTACCAGGAGAGTTAAATTTTTATTTTATCTTAAATTTCTATGAGATTGGGCTCTTTAGATTTAAACTACACAATCCAAGGATGATCATAGGACCTTTTCATTAATGGATTTCCTTTCTTTAAACAATATATAAAGGCTGGAAAATCTTAAAGTATTATTTAGAATACACTTAAGTCCATAGATTTTAACAAAATTATTGTTCTAAAGTCTTGTGTCTAGGTAAATAACCTTTATAGTCCCATGATCTGAATTACTCAGTGAGAGGGAATTTTATAGGAGAAACTTAAAATAGCATAGTTACCATCTGGGTCTATTCCGTTCAACACAGTTTCTTACTATATCTGAAAGTTTTTGAACAACATGATTTCTTTTTTAGTATAACTTTAAAAAAATGCATGGGTAATATGTTCATGACAAAACGTGTAGAAACTATAGA
>NW_012122931.1:11656490-11749361 GCF_000951035.1 Colobus angolensis palliatus
TAGTTTTAATGAATACTAATTGAATTAAGGGAGAAAAGAATAGTTAAATTAACATGTTAGCAAATTATGGTCACCACTCTCATCAAAATCCCATCTTTGGTCTCAAAACATTATATGATTTTTTTCAGATGAAAAAACGTGAGCCTTTAGTAATTATAATATTTAGTATGAAGTGGTTTGAAATTAAGAGATAATAACCTATCAGAGAGATTTTCTTAAATAGTCTTGTAATGTGTCAAGTATGATAGGTATTACCCATACCGTTTTGAAATGTATTAGTTATGATTACTTTTTATACTAAAACATGTAGAATTAATAATTTGTCCTCACAATTGTACTTTCATAGCCTGTTTTTTCTAAGAGTGGCAATTAGAGTTGAAGGTGCTAAAAGTTGCTTCTCCAGGGTGCTCATCTACACTTTGATGGAATACAGGGAGCCTCTTAGAGCTCTTTAAAGAGTGGTCCCGGCACAATTGTCCATCCCTGTATATGTAGATTGCTGTTTAGAGTTGCAGGTAATTTTTCTTTCCACTGGCACTGAAACAGAGTGTTATGATGAAACCAACAATCTTTATGCATTTATAGAAACTATAACAATTTTATGGAAATCTTTATATAGAAACTAACAGTGTTTCTTGTATAAGCTCTATAAGCAATGCAGAAACATGGCACATTGGGAAAAATTAAAAGGTGCCCTTTCTCTTAAGGTTTTATATTGCCTATGTGATTTCAAAATTTCACTATAGGCAGTTAAACAAATTATAAAAACATATACCAACTATATACTAAAAAGGAATAAAAATATGTTGCATAACTCAGGCTAATTGTGATGGAAATTGGCATTTCTGAGTTGCATGTAATTGCTTAAATATGGAGTTTTCATCTGTTCATGCTTGAGGTATGCTCCATGCAAAAACATTTCTTAAGCTTACAGTTATTCACAGTATAACCAATGTAAATCAATTGGAAGATTCTGATTAGAGAGACAGTAGAGATAATATTTAAACAAGACTTGCAACTTATATGTTGAAAATTACCTTGTTCTTTTGGTGAGAGCTCCTGGGTATGAAAACTTTCATTTACTTCCTTCAAAATTTTGATAAGCCAGAGACAAAACATTTCCATTGTAAAACATATTCATGCCTGATTCATTGAAAGGATATAATTTCATAAGAAAATTATAGGTATAATCTAGTTCCTAAATTTTTTGTTACTATGAAAAGAAGCTACATTATACCAACATTGTATAATATGACATACATGTATAATATTTACAGGAAGTATAAAGCAAATTATAAATTTTGATTTTTTTTGCATCATTATTAGGCAGAGAAACATAAGCAGCAGTGTGGTGTATAAAATGTGACGCTGATTCCACGAAGGTTCTGCCAGTCTTTCGACAGTGACTTGTTTAAACCATAGGTCTTCACATTGGAATTAAGATTTTGGGTTTGTGGTCTTTGGGGCCCTGTATTCACCAAGCTCACAAAGAATGGAATTGAACTTGGATGTATCCCATTTCTCTTGGAAACTTTTGAGCTTTCTTGTTTATTTTTTTATTCTTTTCCAAAGTGGGTGTTGTCATGCTTCCAGCTTGCTTGCAGGTTCTCTTCAAACTAGATCCAGTTTAACCACTTTAAATGGTGAGGTCACCTTTGATCTTGGAAACTTTTTATGACACTATATACCATGAAACAGAATTTGTAAATTCATTTAACTCTCATCCAAAGGACTTATATAAGGGTCAAATGGATCACATTTTAAAATGGTTCTACAATCTGGTCTTAAAAAGAGCAACTTATGGTTACAAGTGACTGTATTTTCTGATTCTTTCCCCATCATATCTGTTTTTGGCAGCAGAAACAGTCTAGGAGACTAGGTCTGATTTTGTATATTAATTGAGAGATTGATGAGTGTACTATCTGCAGACTTTGAGCCAGACAACGTAGCAGGTAAAGAGGAGGAGAGAAGTAGATTCCATCTCTCCCTTGAAGGAGCTCACTGCCTAGTAGGCTATAGAGTAATGCATGTCTTGGATGTTTTGTGGAATAACGGCATGGCCACAACACTTGAAAGTGGGAATGTCTCTGAAAACTAGAACCACTGGGTGGTGGTGCTGCCATGATCACATTCCTGCAATTTCTTGTTCTCTGTCACATGAAGCCATAGAAGTTAGTAGAGTTAAATGGTATAGAGAAGCAAGTGGAAAGTCTTGGAGCTGCCCTTAAAGGTTATCTTTTAGGCTTGTTTTAGATGTGTGCATTTCTTTTTTCTTTCTTTTTCTTTTTTGTTTTTCAAGATAGTCTTGCTCTGTTGCCTAGGCTGGAGTGCAGTGGCACAATCTTGGCTCACTGCAACCTCCACCTCCTAGGTTCAAGCAATTCTTATGTCTCAGCCTCCTAAATAGCTGGAATTACAAGTGTGTGCCAACACAGCTGGCTAATTTTTATATTTTTAGTAGAGATGGGGTTTCATCATGTTGGCCAGGCTGGTCTCCATCTCCTGACCTCAGGTGATCCTCACACCTTGGCCTCCTGAAGTGCTAAGATTTCAGGTGTAAGCCACAATGCCTGGCCAGATGTGTGCTTTTCTAAGAGTCACTGTTGATTCATGGGTTTTTCAACCTCTTGCCCCAAAAGCTCACTTTCCATATTTCTTAGTAACTTGGCAGTCTGGAAATGTAGGTGGAAATGTAATTTTCCCATCCGCAGTTATAAACTCTCAATCCCTGTAGACCCTTCAGCCTAAGAGCTGATTGTTAGCATGATAGCCACAGTGTGCTCTGCTGAAGCGGGTTTCTTGAAGTGGATATCAGTATTCGTGAATGCCACCAAATGTAGCTATTCTGAAGGACTGCATTACAGATTTCTAAGGTTCATTGATAGATTGCAGATGTAGAAATACATCCCAGCTTAAATATCTGCTTCTTTGTATGTGTTTAAAAGTGTCCCATTGTTGACAATTGGCTAGTTTTAATGTTTTCTAAGTGTAGATTCATAGATGGGTAAAAAAAAAATAGTCTATCACAGGTTGCCTCTTATTTTTCCCCGTGTTGTTACTAGTAAAATATATCACCTTGGACACATGTCAAGGTGCTTGTGTAAAGTGTTTGCTGAAGAAAAAACACTTTTTTGTGTAGTTTTGTGTTTTAGAGCTGGGGTCTCGTCTCAGTCTGTTGCCCAGGCTGGAGTGCAGTGGTGTGATCATAGCTCACTGTATCCTCAAACATCTGGACTGGTCTCAGGCAATTCTCCTGCCTCAGACTCCCGAGTAACTGGGACTTCAGGGTGTGTACCACCATGCTGCCTAATTAAAAACATTTTTCTTTTTCTTTTTTAGGGACAGGGGTCTTAACTGTGTTGCCCAGGCTGACCTTGAACTCCTGGCCTCAAGCGATCCTCTTCCCTCTGCCTCCCAAAGTGCTGGGATTATGGGTGTGAACTACCCTGCTCAGCCTCAGAAAAACTACTTTGTATATAAGAGATACTATTCTGTAATATCCATATGCTGAGTTTTTCTCCATTTCCAGAGAAGGGTGAATTTAAGAATGGGATGGGGTTGAACTGACATCTTAATGAAAATATATTTCAGCCTTAAACATTTAGCCAAACTCACTTGAAAAATTGAGACATTTTCTGACTTCAGGCTCTTCTTTTAAGTTGAAGATTTCTTCCCAATTTGGTCACTCCCCAGCTGTTACAGTTATGTAGAAGGAACTCATTAAAAAGACAAATTCTTTTTGAGCCATTCTTTCTGAAAGCACGCCAAGCTATACAGCTATGTTGTACTACTGCTTATTTGAATCTGACTCCAGGAAATGGTAATTATGCAATTCTTACTTACACATTCTTACGAGAATGTTCTCTTGGGTTTATTCTGGATCCCAAAAAGCCCCACTAAATTTTGTCTGTGAGTACTATTGGATGGTCTTGTTTCTAGTAAGTTATGCTATGATTATAACTAAATGGACTATGTCTGCTTTTGAGAGCTGCAGTCTCTGTTTTCTCTTAGCCTCATAGACTCAGTCCTGGTTGCTCCTTGGATGCACCTACAAGTCCTGTTCATTATTCTTCTTAAACTGCCCTCTAGTCTGTCCTATTCATCTGTTTCCGTCTGCATTCACACTCAAAGCTTCTCTCACATGGACTCTTCCTAATGGTCTACAACCCAGTGACCCTACAATCACCACCCTCTCTAACATGGCTGGAGATGACTTTCTAAAACCTAAATCAAATCACATAATTTCTCTTTAGTCAAAACTCTTGATGGTTCCCTGGTGCCTTAAAGATCAACTCCAAATCTCTTAACTTGGATTTAAGGCTGGTCACAGTCTGACTTTGACCCAGCCTCTAGTCTTATTTCCTGCCGCCTCCCCTTACAGCCCAGATACAGGATACGTCATCATTTCCCAGCTTGCTTGGCTTTTCCTGTCCTGTATATTTTTTGTCCAAACTGGCTTTTGGTTGGAATGTTTTTATCCTTGTTGTCCTGCAACTCCTACCACAGTATACTTCTGTTTATACACCTTGTATCACCTTCTCTGTGAAACTTGCTCTGATGGAATTAGTCACTTTAGCCTCAGCTCTTAGGCAGCAATTGGAGCATCCACTCCTACATTGTCTTGCTTGTATGTCTGTGTCTTTGTCAATCTGTGAACACTTCAAATGTAGAAACGGCTATGGCCAATGTTAGGGACCCTTTGAACAGCTAGGACAGATTGGGGACTCAGTGAACAACATGAGGTATGTGATACACAGATGTAATTGCTAAAGAGTTAAGATTCCAGAAAGGAGAGTGCAGAGGAATGATTGTGGTGATTAAGAGCTTGGACTTAGGAGCAAGACTGCTAGGGTCTGAATGCTGGCTCTGCCGTTTACACTTGGGGACTTGATTTCCTCATCTAGAAAGTAGAGATAGTCATAGTAACTACTTTGTAGGATAACTGTGAGGGTGTCATGATTTAAAATGTCTGAAGTGCTTAGAATAACACCTGACACCAAATCATAACCAATAATTATGTCGTCTCTCCTATTACTGGGCATAGATTTAAGTAAGGCAGCAAAGTGACGCGGTTTTGGTGCTTTTGTCAGGTGTTAGGGTTGTGTATGGTAACCGTTCCCTCTAGAATTTCAGACTGATGATCCCAGGAGGGATTCTGGAAATGCCTTCCTTTCTAAACCCACTGTTTCAGAGCAAAATTTAGAGAAGTCACAAAGGTAAAAGCAAATATTTTGTCAAGTAAGGAAGAAGAGATTTAATCAGAAACAATTCCTGAATATTTATGTTCTAAAATGTACTGAAAATATAAAAACTCTTTAAATGATGATGAAGGGGTTTCAGATAATTACTTTTTATGTATTTTATTCCAGTTGTGAAATCTATATGTTGAGATTCCCATGTTCAAAACTTCAGAAATTTAATAATGGGACCACTGTCCTTGTAAATGAGCCCTTTTGATTGTATGTAGTATTTTGTATTACTGCGGTAGCTTTCATTTTTAAAATACTCATATACAGTACAGTAAAGATTCCTCTGATTATTATAATTTTCAACTGTATAACTTCGGTAAGTTTCAGATTTCAAATGTGGTATAACATGAAGCCCAGACCGTGGGGTCTGAATGTGTGTGTGTGTGTGTGTGTGTGTGTGTGTATGTAGCAGATGGGGGTTGGTAGGTAGAAATGAAAAGGTGCTTGTAAAATGAGAATCTCTTAAAAATTGAACTTATCAAAGATTATTTACATAAATTGTGTGATATAATGTTGTTTCACAGTGCTTTTATCCCTGGAATATTCTTATCTAGGTTGTTTGTCTAGAAGATACTAATTCGTTTCTCAAAAGTCAATTCAGATGCCACCTCTTTGAGGAATCTTTTACATCCCCCGGTAGGTTTCTATCAGAAAACCTAAGACACTTTATACTTGTTTACCTGTCCCCTCTCCCTTTCCCAGGCAGTAAGTCAGAGATTCTTGCCGGCTTCGTGTCCAGATCTCTAGGACCTGGTACTGTGCATGGCTGTTAGGAGGCCAAGTATTTAATATATAATAAGTGACTGAATAGTTCTCACACTGTAATCTTTGGGCTCAGAATTTAAGCTAGGTAGGACAAACCAAGACATACCTTTATTAAATCTCATCTTACCTAGAGAGGCTTAACCAGATGTGTTTATGATTCTCATATTTGAGTGTATATCAGACATGATGCCTCTTTGTGCAGTTTTAGAGGTATAACTTGTAAAGTGTTGAGAACATTTTTTATCAGAGCACTTTTCGAACCTGCCAGATACTTACCATTTCTGGTGATCTAAACCTCTGGCAAATTGAGAAATAGTTTTGCATTTTTAGAATGTATCTGTTTATAATAAACAGATTTAATGGCAGCTAGAAATACTTTTTATTATTCGTGTATTATTTATGTCTTAAGAAATATCCCCTACTCCTTAAAATATTAAATTTTTATTTTTATTATTATTATTATTTTTAGACAAAGTCTTACTCGGTCGCCCAGGCTAATGTATAGTGGTACGATCTTGGCTAACTGCAGCCTCCGTCTCCCAAGTTCAAGCGATTCTTCTGCCTCATCCTCCTGAGTAGCTGGGACTACAGGCATGTGTCACCACGCCTGGCTAATTTTTGTGTTTTTGGTAGAGACAGGGTTTTACCATGTTGCCCAGACTGGTCTTGAACTCCTGACCTCAGGTGATCCACCCACCTTGGACTCCCGGAGTGCTGGAATTATAGGCATGAGCCACTGTGCCCGGCTTTTTTTTTTTTTTTTTAATGTTTAACTCAAAGAAAAGTTAAGAGGCAAATATCCCCATGTTATATGAGATACGACTTTAGATATGACACTTTGGGCAAAGACTACATTTTTTGGCTTCATCTTTTTCATCTGTAAAATGAAAAAGTATTAATAATACTAACTTTGTAGAATTGGTAGGGAAAGTAGCCATAATTTATACACAATACCTGAATTCATCTAGTTTAATAAATGTTTTCTGATGTAGTATGAGGAAAAAGAAGTTTGATGCTTCTGTGTAATTGATGATGTCTGATATTGTATCTACATCCCAGAATGTAGGTAAGTCCTTCCTGTATATAAAGAGCCTGAAGTCGAGTGATAAAACCTCACTATTCTAGCACCACTCCCCAATTTCTCATCACAAGGCAGATGAAGCAACTGTTTATTATTTTGTTGTCCTCCAGACAAGCCATGGTTTTCCCTCTAAGATTCTGGTGACCATAGTATCCAATCCAGGATACTTTTGAGACTGAAAGGGAGCACAGTGACTACACAGAAATCATGGGCATAACTGGGATGTCCTGGGCAAACTGGTAGGTGAGGTTACCCTACCCTAAGGCCCTTCAACAGAACAGCACAAGCATTTCACTCAACTCCTGCAGTTGGAAGTGAGGTTGGAGAAAGGCTTTATCTGCATTCAACATGGAGGGCTAGTAACAGCACAAAATCTTAGCTGTGTGAATGCTTGTGACCCTGGAGACGGAATGCTAATCAAGATTCTCAATCTCCATCCTTTAGTAGAGAGGTAGGCAAGTTACTTCACCAGTCTACCTGAAACTAATTTTACTTAGTTTTTAAGATGCATTCCGTCGACAGGAGGATGATGTCTGCATAAAATTAGTGGTAGGATCACTGAGTATGTAACACTTCTAGCAAGACCTGACACATAGTAGTTGCTTTATCAGTCCCTTTCCACTTGTCACTTAACCCCCCCATGCACAGCTGCCCCAAGAAAAGATAACCATTGGTAGATGAGGAACAAAATAGAGTCTAAATAGGTTAGTTCCACAATCAGAAGAAACTCCTATAGGTCAGTATAGATACTTTATATATATAATTCTTGTTATTAGGCAAAATGGTAAACTTTCGACAAAAATATGATATTACATTTATACAAACTTTAATAGGCTTCCCTATTCCTTTCATTTTCAATGGCAAAAATAAATATTAAAGTTTGATCTCTGATCAATTCAAGTCTGTGCTTTGGCCCATGTGGTCTCACTGCTTCCTATGAGGATTAAACAAGGAGGCATGTAGACTTTAGCACAGTGCATGGCAATAGTAAGTGCTCAGTCAATGCTCTTTCTTCCCTTCTTAATCCAGACTGTCATCCAATCATTTTTTTCAGCACCGTCATTCACTGGATGTTTCCTCTGTGCCAGATACTCTGGGGAACACTGGCAATGGGTGTAACCCCCATCATTCTTAAATCATTCTAGAGATAATGGTCAATTTGATGATAGGAATGATAGACACAGGACAGGATTCCAGGGTGTCGACTTGGGAGAGGCGAGAAGCTCACTGAGAATAGCCTCTAAGTCCTCCTGGGGTCTGGAACACGTGGGGTAGACGGAAGGTTAGAAAGTCTTGTGCAAGGCTGGGCATGGTGACTCACACCTGTAATCCCAGCACTTTGGGACGCTGAGGCAGGCAGATCACTTGACGTCAGGCGTTTGAGACCAGCCTGGCCAACATGGCAAAACCCCATCTCTACTAAAAATACAAAAATTATCTGGCGTGGTGGGGGGCGCCTGTAATCCCAGCTGCTCAGGAGGCTGAGGCAGGAGAATCGCTTGAACCCTGGGTTGCAGTGAGCTGCGATCTCGCCACTGCACTCCAGCCTGGGTGACAGAGCAAGACTCCGTCTCACCAAAAAAAAAAAAAAAGAGGTCTCATGCAAGTGGAATGTGAAAGAATCTAATCCATGATTTGGCCCCTACCAACTTGTCCAGTCTCCTCTGTTCCAGCATGCCAGGCTGCTTTTCAGTTTCTTGAATGTGCCAAGGAACACAAGTGGGTGAATCGCTTGAGTTCAGGAGTTCTAGGCCATCCTGAGCAACATGGCAAAACCCCATCTCTACCAAAAATACAAAAATTAGCCAAGCGTGGTGGTGCGCACCTGTGGTCTCAGCTACTCAGGAGGCTAAGGCGAGAGGATTGCTTGAGTCCAGGAGGCAGAGGTTGCAGTGAACCAAGATTGCACCACGTCCCTCCAGCCTGAGCAACACAGTGAGACCCCGTTTTGTTTTGTATTTTACAAAACAAAACAAAAAAGAATAGGAACCTGGAGCTGGAGAGGTAGTTCAGAAGTGAACACTTGAATTTGAGAGTCATTTACCTTGTGCTGATAATTGAAACTAAGGTGAAAGTAAACTGCTCATAGAGGAGGATGCAGAGAGAGGAGGAGAAAGAAAAAGTCCTGGAAAGGAGTTGAGAAGGGGCCCAGAAATAGAGCAGTGAGAGAGGCAGGAGGAGACCCTCCTGTAGTCTTCATCTAACGGAATGTCATTGGACAAGCAATGTGTTTTGAGTAAGTGAGGAGTAGAGCACCAGAAGAGGCTCTCTGCTCTTTCAATATTGCTTTAAAAATATTCTAAACCAAACAAACCTCAAATTGAAGAGCTCTCCATTATCCATAGAGCATGAATTCATTTATCTGTCAAGAAAACACATGGACCTTACCTATAGAAATGAACTATATTGATCGAAGAATTGTCTCTATGAAGAGTCCATGCCACAAAACCGTTGTGAATTCTGGGTGGTGGAAACATATTTTATTTTTAATTATTTATACTTTAAACATTTTTCTAAATAGCACATTTGTGTGCAGTAGGCATTTGGTCATTTGGCCAACAATCACTTGTGAATTGTTGAATTACCAGAGAACCAACATGATTGGCATTGGCATTTTACCTTTTAGGATTTCTGAATTTGGGTTTTTGGGTGTTGGTGAGTTTGTTTGGGTTATGTGGTGTGGCCAGGCTCCTTAACACTCTAGATTGGGTTTGGCAGACTACAGCCTACAGCCAGCTGGTCACATCCTGCCTGGGGCTGGATTTTGTATGGTCTGTGAGGTAGGATGGTTTTTTACCCTTGTTAGGGATTGTAAAAAAAACAAACAAGAACACGTGACAGAGACCATAAGTGGCCCGCAAAGCCTAAAATATTTGCAATCTGGCCCTTTTGAGAAAAGTTTGCCGGCTCCTTCCTTAGGTTATAAGTTACACATGAAAGGAATCCAAAATTTCATAGGATAAGCTCAAACTGATGACTTCAATTCCAGAACGTCTTGAATGTCTTAACAATTTTAAAGAGGGACTTACCTGTTGAATCAGGAGAACACATTTTTGGTGGTGAAATGCAGACTTGATTGAAAGACTGCCTTGTATGATTTGACAGTACAGTCAGATGGTAAAAGAACTTCTGTACTGTATGATGTTTCAGAATAGTTCTGTAAAGTGTCTGAATGTGTTCTGGTACCATTGTTGTGTTTAACTTGTCTGAGGCAGCCTCAGGTAAACACTAGAATCTGTATGTTGCAGCAAGATACGCAAAGTAAAATCAAATATATATGTGAGATTGTATTATTTTATTGTATTTTGCTGGTCTTCTGAAGAGATTTTTTTTTTCTACTTGCAAAAAATTAAGACCCTTGAGTGTTAGATGTTAGAAAACTTTTTGAATTATATAATTTCTTTATTTCCTTAGTGTTTCATATCACCTCCTTCTATCTTTGTAATGAAATGTCATCAATCTGTTCTGAGTGTAATTTTTTTCAGTCTTGAATCCTCCTTATCCTCCTTATATCTTCCTGTTCTTTCCATCAGAATCTGCAAGTTGTAGGAAATAAAAGTTGATTTCAAACAGTTCTGTAGCACTAAACAGATGACTGTTTAGTGAGACTGTCTAATCAATTGCTAAATAATTCTCTCTCAAAAGCAGATTTGATATTTACATTTTGATTTTCATATTCTGCTCACAGTGTTTGTTGACGGTGTCTAACATTCCCTGCCACTGGATAAATAAAGCCTATTATTTCCTTTTCAACATTTTAGGCTATTATTCTCATACAAGAGCTAATAAGCAGAAGGTTAGGTATATTACCAAACTATGATCCTGCCTATCAGAAGAAGCCAGGAACCTTGATTAATATGCCTTGTTAACTGATGATTTCAGTTCCATACTGGTAGTGCTAGAATAATTTGTATAAACCAAGCAGTACAGATTCCTTATTTTAGCACTAAGACTTACAAAGGCTTCTTTTAGCAGCCTTTAATTTTGTACTTATGTATGTGACATAGCCTGTGGCTGTGATAGCTACTGTGAATCTGCAGTTGTTTTGGGATGAAAGGAAGAGGCAGCTGGAAACTCGGTAGCTACATCTAGCTGTCTACCTAGAGAAGGCCTTGATTTCAAGTTTATCTAAACAAGCTCGACTAATCCCAACTATCTAGGGGGATCCACTGTCAAAACAAGCAGCGTGGCCCTGAGGCAAACACAGCTATACAGAAATGAAGGCTGGGGCTTCCAATACTCCGATGACTGCATACTGGAGGCCTTTTTCCCCCCTGAAAGAGGGTAAGAGAGGTAGAATTTGCATAATGCCTTTTCATTGGAAACTTTTGGAAAGCTGACAGACCTTCAGCTTATAGATCTGTAGCCACAATACAGAGTCTATAGGAGAATCCTTGAATGACCTAACCATATTGAAAGAAAATATAAAAGCGTCCAAGTATAGCCAAGTGAGAGAGGAAAAGAGGCTGATGCATTGTCTAACATCTGCTGTACTTCTCGTTAGTTTTGTTCTTTGCTATTCTGTGTGGACTTTGGAGAAGCCTAAGACAGCCTAACATGAATCCTATAATCTTCCTTCTGAATATTTATGTAGCGTGCCAGCTTCTAAGCTGTCCTTTGCGTTTTCCTACTTCCCCCTCATTTTCATGCTCTCAAATGAGGCCAACATTTCAAAAGCTAAATAAATGTTTGTGAATGTTTATAAAAGATTTGCATAAATTTGTCCTTGTCTGACAAAGATCACTTTTTTCTTATGCCAGTTCTGAAAAAAAATTTTTTTTTAAGGTTTTGGTGCTTGTCTTGACAACAAAGTCCTGCATCCCAGAACAATGATTGCTGATTAAGTGGGTATGCAATTGTTACTGAATAGGCTTTCAAGATTCTGAGTAAAAAGACCTATCATCTGATGGCTGAATTATAGAATTTAGAAAATGTTATCAGAAGTACACATTTAAATCTATTTTTTGGTACCATATCATTAGGTAAGACAAAGCAGTCTTACAAGTTAAAAGTATAGCCACCTATGGTTTAAAAAATTCTCCTGTATAAATTTTAATAATTAGAATGTTTCAATAACTTAGTGTATCACTTTTCTTCCCTATGTTTGAACATATTTAAAAATAATTTTTAGACCTTCAGGTACTTTTTGGAAACTGTAACTCTACCAGCTGTATGCGTTAATACGGTTACTGGGGTGGTGATCAGAGGGAATTTACCAGGCAGTCCTTTAAGATCTGAATGCTCAATCATACCTTGAGAAAATATAAACTACATGAAATATGTGTTAGGGCTTAATTGTAGGACACACACACACAGCACCCAGACCCTTATGCCACCGACGGGTGTTTGCTGAATTCATTTATCTTTTAAAATTAGAATGGATTTTGTGGGGTGGCAGGGGAAGTTGTGGGTAGAGGTGCTAATTTAGTTCAGAGATATTTGAAGATTGGCAGGAGAGAGAGGTAACAGCCAGTTCTGTTAGTCCTTTGGTTGTATTGGTTTAGAGGTTTAAGTTGTCATTAAGGCACAAACTAGAGCCACTTCTCTGACACAGTTTTTATCACATCTGCTAGGCTTGTGTCCCAAGAGGAGACGTGGAGAGCAGTGAATTCAGCATGGGCCCATTATCGACTGCTTTTTCGTGTGTTGTAAAAGGAGTGAGACCTCAGGGAGGCTTGGAGCCTCCTCCCGTGTAATGTCCAAGTCAGATTTGAAGGACTGGTGGCAGGAAAGCTTTGGCCTTGGGGTGTGAATTCTAAGAAATAGAGGCACAATTAAGTTTAAAAAATTCAAGGACTTTGAGCTTGATAATGAAAGATTTTTCTCTAGACTAATGTGAGCAGAAAAGTTGCCCATCTGTGCACATTTTTGTGTGCATTTAAAATATTTAAAAGCTGACAGCTTTTAATATGCTTACAAAATAGTATTTCTATCAGTGCTCTTTTTTTTTTCCTTTTCTTTTAAAATAATATCTTCCTAAGGGCAGGCTGCCTCTTCAGTGAAATCACGTTTGCAGTTTTACTGTTGGGACCCCTGTTCCTTTGGTATGTTCTGACTTGTGTCCCCTCTTCCCCTCTTCCTTTCGGAAATATTGATAACATAAATGTTCAGATAACAGGAATTAAAATGCTTAAGGAAATGAGCAAGAGAAAATATTTTAGAGTAATCATATTAAGTCCAAGGAATTACCACTGAATTCTGATGTCACTGAATGCTAATTGTAAGAGATCACAACCAAATCATTTGTTCATTTTGGAAGTACAGTATTTGAAGCATGTGTGAAGAATTTTATTGGCATTTCATGCTGACCTTATAAAGATAGCTCTCTCATTTTCAACCACTTTGTGTAAGATTTAAAATTAATAAAAGGGAATCTTGGAATAGAGGATGTTATATAATATCATGATTATGGAATAACTTTGTTTTAGATAAGTTTGAAGAAAGGGGAACATGCAAAAGGATAAAGTAATTTTGTTAAAAAGTTTTAAAAATAAGATTAAGTATTTTTGCCTCAGACTTCAAAGGACATGAAGATGTATACTTAAAAGTGGTTTCAGAAGGGTCTGTTTTACTGTTGAAAGCATTTTTCTGCACTTAATGTCCTTGATAATTTAGATATACAGTTTATATGATACATGTTTATAGAGTATGATGAATTTATTATAATTTTATCTTTGAATTACAACACTGATGCTGCATATTAGGTATTACACAAATTGCATAGTTATAACATGTGTATGACTCAGAATTAACTGAAGTTTATAAAAAGTAAACTAGGGGTAAATATTGAAATGTACCAAAGAAAGGAAGCAGACTCTGTAGCATTTGAGCAGCTTCGTTAGAAATTTGACCTGGCTTTTATGTTTGGGTGTTGAAAGACCTTTCTGTAAAACCCCTTATTCCAGGCTTCTTTTTCCCACTGAAAAAAATAAAAATTTGGTTGTAATTATGTTATGGGTCTTAGATTTAATTTGACACTTATAGTGAAGGAGAAAAATTTTATTTCCTGTGTTCACATTTAGGAAACTTTTGATCAACATTCTTGAACTTGGTGCTAATTAAGCTTCCAAGAACAACTAACTGCTTTGCCCTTCTTAATCATAAGCATTTAACACCTTTGTGAGCTTTCACTGGGAGCCCCTGGTTTTAACTTGAAATGGCTTAAGGTAGAAATTTTGTTAGCTTTTTCGTATGTTTGGATTTTGCATGTGTTCTGTTTTTAACTTTCAACTTGAGTTTTAAGATCATCAATCAGAGGCTTTTCTTTCAAGTGAGTGGCACTGCTCCCAATTGCAGGACTTAGAGGGTCAGCATTTCCCTTATGGTATTAAAAAAAAATTAAACATAGAGAGTATTTTAGGAATTTGAGCTCCACTGATCTTTTCATCACACACCTACATTTTGAAAAGAACAAATAAATTAGATATAAGAAACCCAGGAAATGTTCTCCCACGGTTTCCCTTCCCCTTCCTCTATCACTCTTGTTTTTGGACAAAGGTAAATTATCAACTGCTGTATCGGCTTTCAGCAAGCCACAAAGAGGCTAATTGTGGCTTTACATATTTTAAAATACATTCATTTATCAAGCTATCTCTTCTCTTTATTTAAATGTTTTCCTGCACACATGTTTTTCCCTTTGAACTATTGCGAATATGTCTCATCTCCCTACATTCTGTAACTCCACTGGACACTATAATCACCCTGCACTTTTATCTTTCAGATGGCATTTATTTATGGGGTGTGTATGTCTGTGTTTTCATCTGCCAAACAAAACTAATTTTTGTTTATAGGTTTCAGTGAAGCAATGAAAACAAAGTATTTGACATCTGGAATGTTGGTCGTTGCAGGATTTCCTATAGCCCCCTACCTAGCACCCCAAGGTCAGGGTGAATTAGTCTAGCCTTCTCATTAATAATCCCAGTTAACTTCATTGAATTTGGTCTTCGAGGTTTTGCTTCCAGATAGGATTCTATAATGGATAATATTATACATTTAACACTGTACTGCGTTCTTAGGCTCAGTATCAACGGAATGTAATCTAATTTCTCCAGATTGGAGTAAATTCAGGCTTTCTGACCAGATGAGAATTAGAATTGGATGAAGTGAATCCAAAGTAGACTGAAATGAATCTCGAGTTCATTTCTGAATTTCATTTGCAAGTGTATCCAGCGTTAGGTGTGTTAATTTCCTATTTTGGTTCATACTCTGAGGCTTGGTATCTCTTGTGGGCAGAGCTTTGTAGATGTTACTTTTCTATTGCACTATGCAATCTGCTTCTTCGTGTATGCATAACTGAAAGATTTGTGCAACTGCCTCTCTAACACACTTCCTCCCTGCCCCCTCTGCTCTTATTTCTTCCCACATGAAGTATCATATATTTTGTTAGGAAGAAAAGCCCTTTTGGAAATTGCCTATTTCATAAATTGTCTGGTGACACAAAGGGGTTGAATGCTGTATTCTTGTCTCATTTATTTTGAAAACTTTGCTACTGAACTCACCTTAATCAATGAGCTCAGTGTTGTCTCCAATAAGTTATGTGTTGGATATATTGATTGGGAGGGATTTTAGAAAACCCGTCTGGGGTTTATAATGTCAGCAGTGTTTTGATTATGAAAAGAGTTGGAACCTGGGGACATGGAACCAGGTGGCGAATGTCCTAAAGCCAGTGGTGACATGGTGGACTGGTTTCCTCCTGGGATCTAGTTCATGCCCTGCACTTTAACTGTGGTGACTGGCTACTATAGATTCACTTTTTTTGCTCATTAAAATGTTAAAAAATCAAACTGTACATAAAAAGATTTGTGAAAATATAAACTTGGGAATTGATCTGTAGAGCTGGCATGCAGTCCTCCCCACCCCCTGCCTTAGCAATGAGGTCATTTACATTTCATCAGCTGTGCTGCATCCCCAAGATCCGATTTATGTGGCAGTAGTTGAAGTTGCACCGACGCTGGTTGTCTAAAAGAGCTTGTGTAGGCAAGAGAAACGGGAAAGAGAACAAGAAAATTACCATCTTTAAAGAAAGTGCCTTAGCCAAAGACACAAGTTCTAGAGAGAAAAAGGGGTTGGTACCTGGTTAATGACTGTTGTCCCAATAAAGTTAATACTGAAAGACTGTGGGACACTGTCATGAATGTGGTGCTCAAAATATATTTAAATCAGGATTTTAAAGCCCCCTCTCTCAGAGAGTGGTACTTTTCATATTCAAATAATTGTATTTTTCTTTGGGTAAAGAGGATAAGGCATGAATGTTTATGTGTGAGGAAAACATCAGTATTAAGAAAATGGGTTTATGTAATTGGTTTATTAAATTGGTTTATTGCAGTTTTTATTTACAGAGAACATTGCTTGTTTTTCCCTGCCTCTTCCTGTCCTCCCCTTCCCAAATTAAGAAGTAGATATCTCAGTTCCGATTGCAATAATATGTGAATATGCAGAACACAGAGTAGATGCTCATTTTTGGTTTTCCTTCTGACGGCACTCCACCATCTTGTTTGACTTAAATTGGAATATCAAGCTCTTGTAATATCACAAACATGAAGGAACATATTGTAATGTACCAACATGTGCCTACATTGCCTATATTCCCTTTCTTCCTCCCCTCCCCCCGCCCCATTGCTTAATTAGATTTATTGCTGTTTGCTTGGGTAAAAAGGAAAGCTGGTGGGTGGTTACACTCAGCCTACATTGGGTATTTTGATATTTGTTCTAATATTATCTGACAGACAAGTTCAAGGTTGGTTATTACTCTTGACATTAGAGAGTGGTAAGAAGTTTCTATATTGTAGTGAGTAATAAGTTGGGCATATTAGATTCCTTTGACTCTGCTGTAGAGCACAGTGCCTTCTCATAGCCATGGGGGTCCTTTCTTTCAAAAATCTTTGAGGTCTTTTGCCAGTGCAACTCCAGCATAGAGTAGAGAAGTGCTTTCTGCACCTGTAACTTTTGAGGGGTAAAGGATAGCTGTCTTTGTAGCCGATGTTGGCAATGAGTGAGCACTGAATACTGAGTTTTAAAGAATGGCTGTTTTGTGTACTGAAGTTGAGAGATGCTTTCTGTTACTATTCAAAACTTGAAGTGGAAGGAAATTTGTAAGGAATTTGTGTCTGTGTAAATCATAAGGGTTTTGTGTATGTGAATTATACTATACTTTATAATTAGCACTGCAGGCGTTAAATGTTTTATGTGATCTCTTTTCCTATCTTTGCCTGATAGTAACATTATGCACTGAAAAATTGCCTTTGTTCTGATTCTGTATTACCTATTGCAGTTTAAGCATGATTAGTTTATAAACAATATATATGCTTGAATGCCACATTATAAAATTAACTAATATATATGTAATGTTTCTTAGAATATGCTGAGGTCTTCTCATCCACTCTTTTTCACTTCTTAGTTTCCTATTCATTTATTACATTATTTCATGACATACCTTAGCAGTGGTGTGATATACATAGTAGCAGTCCAAGATGATATTAAAAAATAGGATATGCTCAATTGAATTATGTAGGCAGAACATGCTCTGGCAGAGCAAGTCAATGTGCTTTCTGCTTCATTGAGTGGGTTATTAGATTGATGTGGTTTATTTCTTGAATGATAGGACTGGTTTTAAAAATAAATGAAGCGAGAAGCATCAATTCAGTTAGCATTGATAATTCATTATTATTGGTTAGAAAAGTGCTACATTTGTAAACTGATCTTTAATTTATCACTTGGATTAGGGTTTGCAATGGGCAGGTTTGTTTTAATTTGAACCAGCTTCTCAATGACTGAAAAATGTGTTCTTCATTTTGTCTTGAAGTTGGGATTTTAAATAGTTAAAAAGCAAATCAAATGCATGAAAGGAATACTTTTTTAAAATTTATAACATTGGTCTATGAACTTATGATAAGCAGCAACCGTGGGCTGTCCAAGTCTGCAGTTAAATTAAGTCAAGCTAAGGAAAATTCTATGAAGGAAATGATAACTAACTACCTGTCTATGTGGTTAGCTATGTGTATATGTGCTATACGTATGAAATGGGTCTTCTAGGGAAAGTCACACACCACTGTTTATTGTGTGTCATGTACTGTCTTTTTCTGTGGTAATGTAAGAAGATTGTCTTTTATGAATAAGTTGTTAAGATGTCACCTTACTTTGTGTACCCTAATCCTGAATAATGTGCTTGGCTTTATGTACCTATATATGTATTTTTTTTAAAAGACATTTAAACTGGTAGTTTGCTTTAGATTTTAATAAATTAAAATCAGGTGAGTATGTTGAATTATGGTGATATTTCAATAAGCATAGTATATACTTAAAATTGTTACAGTTTGGTTCCAAAATAAATGTATGCCCAAAATGGCAACTTCTTTGTAAAGTTAGTAAATGAAGTTTTAAACTCTACAAAATGTAGCTGACATTGTTCAGGGACAATTATCCTCAAGTTGGCTTTCCATTCTGCTGTGATTTGGCCTATTGATGTTGGGAAGCGTTGTCTAATCCCGGCCCCCTCTGTTCCTAGGTAACAGGCAAAAACGGTGCCAGCAACAGCGGCCCTGCCAGGCCAAACCCATGTGGCTCGGTGTTATTCACTCTGATCCATATGGTCAGGCTGGAGATGTTCCCTGGAGGGGTGTTAACACTCAGCAACCCAACCGCCTCCCTCCCTTCAGAGCTTTCCTGCATGGCTCCTGCTGCTTGCCCATGTGTGATTCTTGATTAATTTTTCATTTTTAATGAAGTTTGATCATGTTTATTATTTCTCATGATTGACTGCCTGGTACTCCTCCCATGTAATTGATAAAGCCCATATTTCTTCATCTGTCTCCTCTTTCTTTAGGGTAAAGTTCCTAGATTGTGTGCTGTGGTTAATGTTAGATTTATTGGTCCCATTAGATGTATAAATTATCTCTCTTTCTCTCCACAGGAAGTTCTACAGACTTTGACCAAGTTTTGTTTCCCCTTCTATGTGGACAGGTAGTGTCAGATTTTCAAACCTTACTAGAAAAAAAGTGTCAATAAACCTGTTATAGAAAATAAAAACCATACCATTCTTAACATTCTGTCTGTTTAACCATGATTTAAGATACCTGTGTTCCAAGGAGAGCTGCAATATTCTCCCTTCCTGGGGTTTTTATTGACACTATCAAAAAGTTTAAAGCTTAGAGCTTTGCGTTGGTTAGTTTGTGAGATGTATTTTGCATGGCATTGAATTTTTAATTTTGGTTATCAGACTTAAACTGTGATTAAGAATGGTTGGTATTTAATCTGGTGCTATTTAATTGTTATTTAAATACAAATATATTTGGCTTCAACAAGTAATATTACTTGATTCCAAAGTTTTGCATTATATAGACTTTGTTTTTCCTAGACTTCAACTTATAATTTAAATCAGCCTAGCCCTATCTTGTTTAAAGGTATTCAGCAGGGAATATTGCTAAATAGTGTTTTATATTTTGTTTAGGTGGCTAAGAATGGTATCTCTGGGGAAAGCAGAATTTTCTATAGATTTTGAGATTAGAAAGTACAAAACCACCTAAACATTTCCTTGGTATTTACAGTGTGATAAACTGTTTCTTAGGTAGGTACAAATATGATAACTCTAAGACAATTAAAATAGTCTAAGGGTTTTTTTCTTTTTAATGAGCCACTGGTTAATGATAAGAATTTTAGAAGAGCTTTGTTTTTTTTACTTTATAAAACTAATGTATTAACTATATTAATAAAATGACAATTATTTTATTTTCAAAAAATACTCTTTTTCATTAGTTGAAGCATTATTTTTTTACATTCATTTATTTGCCTACTTGATTGTTGTCTCTTCAGTTTTCTCTCAATGGAAATTTGAAATGTGAAACTGTACATACATTACATCTTAAAAAATCCACTTTTATTGACAGAAAGGTTATAGAAAATAACACTGTAAGAAAGAAATGCCATAATATGGTCCAAGAAAGCTGTAAAATTTGTGCTTACCTTCAGGAAGATTCTATCATGTATTTTAGTGTACCCAAACAAGGCAAAGCCTGTAAGATTTCAGTGATTTAGAGTATATGTGGGTAGTATGCTGTTTGCATCTTTTCTACACGTTGTAATACCACTGTCCTGGTTTATTTGGCATAAACCTAAAAATGGTATGAGATGAGAATTGGTAGCCAAAGGAGTTTAAAAGGTACTAAAAAGCAACTCTGGAATGTTGCCAGCCACTTTTAATCACTGCTCGCCCTGGTTCTAACATTTTATTTTTTCTTAAGCCAGTCAACCATTGTAGTATTTCCAGACTCAGACCGTGTAAATCCTGGTACCAGGAATGTTTTAGTAGCAGGTTGATACTCAAAAAAGAATAGCCTTAATTCTAAGAGGGTCAGTCTTTGTAATGAGGGTCCTCTTGTCTCTTCTTTATCCTATTCCTCCTAAAAATAGCAAGGAAGTAGGTTTTGTTTAGAGATATTTAATGCAAACTTCACATTTATATGTATGAATTAGCAATGCTTGAAATCTCCTCCAGCTACTTATAAAATGTATGACAAATTATGACAAAGACATATTTATAAAAAGTAATAAAGCTGAAATGTTTTATAAATGTAGTTAGGTGTTTAACAAAGAAAAGTAAGAGAATACATTTTTACATGGCTTCTTGTTAGAGTGGTGATTTGTTTTGGATAGGTGTTTCTTAATTGACTTTGTCAACTAATATTAGAAGAAATGCATAGAGATTAAACCTCTGTCTTCCCCACCAACACACATGTGCAGGTGTGTGTGTGCATACACACACATACACACGCACTCAAATTTCTTTTTCTCAGACCTATACCACACACACATTTCTTCTTACCTACCTGTCTGGGTGATTACATTCTGAAGTGGAAGACAAGCAGAGTTCTTAAGTGATAATTCTAAAATCTTTTTTGTTAGCAAAAGTATCTGATGCCTTTTTGTTGTTGTTAGAAATATATTTTTCTACCAGAATCCTTCTCTCCAAATTATGTTCCCCTAATCATGTTCCTTTCTCTTTTCTTTTTTACAAAAGGATTTGAGGACAGAAATGTTTCTTTTTGGATATTTCATTCATTACCCTGTACAATAGTACTTTCTTACATTGAATTATATTATATACCCTATGAGTGCTGATAACTTTTATTGATACCAAAAAATCATTTTATTTGGGGACTATATATTTTCTTTCTGTCCCCCTACCTCTAACCTTGGTATACTTTAATACAGAAGAGAAAATAATAATGAATAAAGTTCATATATAAGAAATATAAAGGTTTCAATGTCTTAATTTTTTTTTATTAGTTTGCAATTAGCACTGTCAAATGGATATCCCTGAGGCCCACAAAGCCCCCTAGATGTGTTTATGATATTGTTTGACTTAGAAAATATGCCAGCCTGGGAAACAAGTAATGCCCCAGGTGATTGCGTTCAAAAAAGAAAGCTTCCTGATCTTTTCAGTATCTGTGCTTTTCTACCCCAAGGAACAGTCATAAAACTTGCTGACATTTCTAGTCTATATCAAGAGTGGGATTTTCACAGTCATCATCAAATCACCCGTTAACATTGACATCTTGCTGTCTCGTGTGTTGTTTTAAGATTTTTCTTTTTGAAACTAGGACTTAGGAAAACTAATAAAGCCAGTAGCTTTCAAAAGAATGTGCTTCCTCATATATTATCTCATTTTGTCCTCCTATCATAACAGATAAGAGCAGGTGCCATTATCTTCATTTGAACAAAATCCTAAGCTGCAGAGAAATCAGGACTAGGCCGAGGTTCTCTTAGCACAACCTAGATTTCCATCTCCCAGACAAATACGTTTCAGTAGACCACCTTGTGGGGAAGACCAGTCACCAAATATATAGAGAGGGAGGAAAGGAAGGAAACAAGGATTTGATTTCCTTATCGATTCTAGTCAAAGTGCTGGGTGCTGCCACATCACTGTCTCATTTATTCTTCCCAGAAGCTCTAGGAGCTAGATGGTGGTATCTTTTTTACAAAAGGGCAAAAGAAGGTTCAGAATGTAGACCATTGTGTTGGAATAATGGAAATGGTCTCCGACTTGGAGTCTAGTCTAGTCCAGGAATTGTTATAAAGACATTTTAAACAGTATCCACCAAAAGGATAGTGAGGTTAGAGAAGACCAAAATGGTCAGAGAAAACTTCTTATGGTGGGGGAGACTTGTGTTGAGTCTGCCAGGACAGCAAGAAGTGGGCAAGTGGGAGGGAGAGCCTAACACCCCATTAGCA
Source organism: Colobus angolensis palliatus (assembly GCF_000951035.1). Taxonomy (NCBI): domain Eukaryota; kingdom Metazoa; phylum Chordata; class Mammalia; order Primates; family Cercopithecidae; genus Colobus; species Colobus angolensis. The sequence goes on from NW_012122931.1 coordinate 11,678,811, forward strand.
CCGAAGAGCAAAGCAGAGGAGAAGCCCTGTGTGAGCCTAGAGCTTGTTCAGCCAGAGCAGATGAAGCCTGCTGGGGAGAGGGTGACTGTGAGAACCTGGGCTCTGGCCACAGGAGGCCTTGAAAATGTGTGGGAACAAGACCACAGGATTTTAAAACTGAAATTCATCTGGTTCCAACTCCCCATTTTATAGAAGGAAAACCATGATCCACAGAGGTGAAATGGCTTGCTTATGGTCACAACTATGTAATTTACAGGGCTGGGAAAGACGCCAGTACTCTTATTCCTAATCCAGAGTTATTTCTACCCTAGAGTGTACATGAAGCTGTTGGTGAGAGGGATTAGTGAAGTGTCAGTGTTGAGATTCCTCTGTCAATCTCAAAAACTCATTATTACTAATAAAAGTAGTCTCTTAAAAAAAGACTTGTACCATTCCATATCGTGTTTGCTGCTTGCTTGCCCTTGATAGCTGACAACCAGCTTCAGTTAGTCAAAGCACTTGAGAGATGCATTGGATGATGGAAAAGCTATTCTCTTCCATTTTTGTGTTTATTCTCTTTCCAAACCCGGAAAGTCAGCTACCATTCCATTTTCCTGTAAATTATACTGGCACACACAAATGACAGGATAGTGAAATGCAATGAAATAATCTTTTCAGGGCCAGAGGCATCATTTAATGGTCAGTATGTAACCCCAGATGCAAATGTGGCTCAAATGCTACTTACCATTTTATTGGGTATCTGTTTTGTGCCAGGCATTACCCTATGTTCTTTTCCTGTAATAAAAGGTTACAAATTTGCAAGGTTACCATTATCCTCATGCCACACAGGAGGAAACAGAGGCTCAGATAGGCTTGATAACTACCCAAGGTCCCACTACCAGTTAGTGGTATAGCTGCTTGCAGAAACCTCATTTGTCTGACCTCCAACTCCACCATACTTTCCCTGTTTTACCATACTGCCTCCATAAGATCCATAAGTAACCTAACAAATGATTTCATTTCAAAAGCAATAAAGCAATATATATTTATTGTAGAGAAGTAGGAAATTGAGAGAAAGAAGAAAATGAAACCCACACAGACGTAGGACCAGTGCATTAACATCTTATCTTCCCAGACCTCTCCTCTGCAGATTCACCCTGCTCTCCTTTCCAAACCTGAACCCACTGGGCCCACGAAGTCCCTTGGTTTAGCCTACACTGTAAGTTCAGCTGTGCCCCATGAATATTTTCTACAGAGTTGATGACAACGAAGCAGTTGGGCCTTAGTGGACACAGTGTTGTGGGCAGCAGCCAGGAGATCTGGGTTTTAGTTTTGGTTTTACCACTGCCCTGCTCTGTGCTGTGAGGCAAGTGACTTCTCCCCTGAGGTTCTTCATTTCTTCATGGATAAAATGAGGGAACTGGATTTCATCGATCTCTGCTGTTCCTTCTGCTTTTGATACTTTTTAATTCTACAGTTATGCTTCATGTTGACTTTGTCAGGCTTATATAGAGGGAATGGATAGAGCTCTGTTCTTAGGATCGTCTGGTGAGTTTCTCCAGCAGGTAGGCATTGCCTTCTGTCTCAAAGTGTGTCACTTACTGTTGGTCCCCTCATATTTTGGGTCCATGTCATTCTCACCACTTGGATCTTTGAGCAGGGAAGGTGAGAAACTTGAGGCCTAGGCAGATATAAGGTATGTTTGTGGAAGGAAGCTTTGAGGCTCATGGAACTAAAGGCTGGGAGATGTGGTAGTTTGATGAAGCTTCTTTCCTGCCCCATGCCTCATACACACTGAAAGAAAGGAGAAGTGACTGTTAGGTGCCCCTCCATGGACAACAGATAATTGTCAGTAAGCTATAATAACTAGAGAGGGACAAAATGCCTCAGTTCCATCTCTTGAATTTTATAATTGCATGACAGTAGTAATGATCATTTTCGTCATGTACCTACTATATGCTAGTTATCTTATATACGTTATCTCTAATCTAAAACCACTCTGCAAAGTGATGTGATTATTCTGATGATTTACAAATGAGATCAGAGAAGTACAGTAACTTGTCTATGCCCACGTAACTGCTGAGTAACGTGTCTGGGATTCTGATGTAAGGTCCAGGCCTTAATGTTTTCTCTTCTGTCCTGCATCATAAATCTCTGCTGAATCATTTCCAACAGCTTAAAAACAAGTTCTGGTATTCATCCTAAAAATAATAACCACCACTCAGTAGCTTTCTGATTCTCTATTTTTTGAACGAGTTATCTACACACTTCAACTTATCCCTCAGCCTTCTTCAGCTTGTCTTCTGCTTCTGTCATTCAACTAGAGCTGTTTTTATCAAGGTCATCTAAAATCTCCATATTGCTTAATTCAGTAGACATTGTTTTTTCCTCTTTTCATCTTTGATACAGTTGACCACTCCCTCTTGTTTGTTCTGCCTGGCTATTCTCCTTTCTTTGGTCTCTTCTCCACCCATCTTCTAAATTGGTGTTCCTATAAATTAGTCCTGGATCCTCTTTTGTTTCTCTGAACTCCCTCCCTAAGTGATCCCAGTCTTTACCATGGTGTTAAATACCATCTGTGTGTAGATGACTTCCAAATTTATAGCTTCAATCCAAACGTTTCCTCTGATTTCCTAACTAGTGTGTTCAACTCTGTACTTGACATTTCTATTTAGATGTTTTACAGGCTTCTCAGACTTAACATATCCCAAATGGAACTCTTGGATCTTCCCCCAAACTTGTTAGTCTTTCCTATCTTCAAATGGTAATATTCTGCCTTTTTGCTCCCCAATTCCCAGTCCATCTGCAAGCCTGTCATTCATATCTGCTAACTATAGCTTGAACTATCCATCCCTCTCTATCTCTACTCTCCCTACATGAGTTAAGCCACCATCTAGTCTCACCTGGACTACTGCAATCGCTTCCAGATTATTTTCTCCACTCCTACTTACACCTTCTTCCAAACTGTGTATGTCTGATCAAATATTTGAAGCTATAAACCAGAGTTTTTTCTCTTGATCAAAATTTTTCAATGGCATTCTATTGCCTCCCCCCACTGCCAAAAAAAAAAAAAAAATCCGAATTCTTTACCACAACCTGTGGGACTCTCTGCGTGATCTGGAGCTTGCTTTATCTAGCAACTTCACGTGATGCCACTTTCCCCTTTATCTCCTGTGCATTAGCAGGACTCCTGTCCTTTTGGTTCCTTGATCATAACTAGCTCTTTCCAGTCCCCAGAATCTCTGCCTAGCTCTTTTCTCTGCCTGAAACAACCCAGTGCCCTGTTTCTTGAGTGGCTGCTCCATTTCATCCTTTGGTCAGTATTGTTGCCATCCCTGAGAAGTTACCTCTGACCACATTATCTCAGTAGGGCCTTTCCTTCCCTTCCATTTTCTTCTATCTTTGTTCCTTCTTTGATTTTGTAATATTGCTATTACAAGCTGTATGTTTTGTGGTAAACTTGTTTATTATTTCTCTCTAACTAGACAGAAAGCCTACACAGGCAAAGGGTCCTGTCTATATTGTTCAGTGTTATATATCCAGCACTCGTTACAGTGCCCAGTGTAGTTGTAGCTCAGTTTGCAAAATGGATAATGAAACTTAAAGTGAAACTCACATGTAAAAGTTTGTTTCTCACTGGGAGACTAGAATCAAACTGTCCATCCCCATGCTTCATAACATTATGCACTGGCCCTGTAAACAACTTCAAGATTAAGGAAAATGCTACTGGAGAGGCTCTGAATGGCTGATAGGCATTTAAAAGGCAGCATGAAGATTTAGGTCTGTGGCTTGAATAGTCATTGCTTTCCTCCCTTGTTTTTCGTATTCACCTAGGCACGGGAAACTACGAGAAGCATAGCTAAGGCTGGTCTTGGCCCTGGTCTCCTGGGTTTATTTCTGGAGATTTTCAAATGTGGTCTTCCTGGCTTAGTGAAAAATATGTTTTTTTGTTAAGACAACTATCTGAATTCCTCGCATACCTTAGTTCCTTAAACCAAGTTGAAAGCTTCCCAGGGAGGATTTTCATTGTGTTTAGTGCAGCGTGGCAGAATGGAAAGGACTTTGAACGAGAAGTTGGCTTGGATTTTTGTCCTAGTCCTGATTACCTTGGAAAACAAAATGAAAGTAAACCCTAAATAACAGTTTTCCTATCTGTGAAACATGAGAATTGGCTGAGATGGTTTCTCCTAGCTTTTATCATCCTGAAATCTCTGATTCCTGTGGAAATTATGGATGCTGAGGTAAACACAAAACTGCAGACTTTAAGGAAGCAGACCCTTTCCCCAAGGTCATTTGTATGGAGAAATAGTGAACACTCCCATAGACTACCCCAGCAAGTAGGAGAGAGAGAATGATAAATTCCTTGGAGATTCAGAACCCTTTAAGTTACCCTGTTTGACTTCCCTTGCTAGACCTTTAGTTTATTGGAAATTGTCCAAGGAAACAATCTTTTAGAGCCTACTGGTTTTGGGCTTTTGTTGACTTCTACTTCACTCTACCATGAATTGAAAAAGTGAATCAATTGAGAATAAGTAAGCTTGTGGCACCCCAAAAGAATCTTTTTCACTGTAATGCAAGCATCAGTCACTTGGTCACCCAGAGGACTACCCTTTCCTGAAAAATATGCAACAGATGAGAGAGAGAGAAAACAGACTTCTTCCTCTATTCACAGATATTATAAAGCTGAATCAGGAAGATTCTAAGCCTGGTTTTTAATGTGAGTTTTAGTTTTCACAGTTGGCAACAGCTTGCATCCCTCTTTTTAATTATTCCTACTCTGGACTGGCCTTTATACTAAATTCTTTTCCATTTATTCTCAAAACATCCTGTGGGTTGGATGGTAGTGTCTCATTGTTCTTCCAGGTGAAGAAACTCAGGTGCTTAAAGGTTTTAAGTAACTTGCTAACTTTAGTCAGTGATTAGGTTGGGATTTGCACCAGGTAAATGAGTAATGATTCTTCCTCTGAGCCTGTGGGGTAACTAAACATATTTCCAGCATTTTTAATAGGAGCAGAAAGAGAGTAGGAAATTAATGACACACAATTCACAAGTCAGGTGTGCTCATTCTCTGTCTTTTTCCTGGAGAATCCTGGGTGTTTTCTTTTCATCCAATCCTATCAATACCCTTCCTTTCTAGGATGATACTTAGAGAGTATTCATTTTAAACATTCTAGAAGTGAAATCAAAACCTGAGTTAAAACACTGAACACTCGTGTTTTGTATGATCACGTAGTAATGTTTCTTAAAAGCAAACCTTATTTGTTACTTAGAATCATCCAGACCTGTTGCTTTAAATATTTTAATAAAACAGGATTTCCCCTCCCCCATTGAGGCCCACTTTTCTCCCCAATCACTTTAATTATGTGAGCTAGAATGCTGTTTCTCACACATCTTCAGTTCTCAACCTTGTTAAAATTAATCATATAATCCCCCTTTAAAACATAGTATTAAATCACCATAGTAACACAGTATCCAAGCTTTATAGATAAAACATAACAGCCATAAGAAGGTAGCGTTTGGTGTCCCCTTGACGGCCCTATAACTTTTATAGAAATGTGTTTCTTCTCCTGGCTGTGGAAGGTGGAGGGATAGCATTACTTACACCTGCTTTATGACCACGTTGCTTTTAAATTGCCACCTTGTTTTTGTTCACCTTCCTAGTTAAATAAGGAGAGTGGAACACTTTTTCTTTCTGAATTATTTTGTACTCTCTAACCACTCTCTAAGGGATGGAGCTCTCTAAGGGATGGAGTTGTCTCCTTAAATATGATCAGGCAGAATCCATTGACCTTTGTATTGGAATACCTTGAAAATTCTTTAATTTTAATTATTTATGTGGCTGTATAAGGGAGTTTTAGAAAGTCTACCCTATCTTTGAAAACTTAATTCATATCATAGCCAAAGACTCAATAAGAATTCTGCCTTTGGAAAAAGCTTGGTGGTAAACCATTATTTTTAAATTTCTTCTGATAATTTATAAAGTAATTAATAGCTTATAGCATAGATTTGACTATTTTACGAATTTGAATATACTTTGTAAAATACAATATGAGTTGATGAGTTCCTTTGAATAACTCAGTGTTGAATTCTAGCATATTATGTTAATATAAATTCAGGTATTAGAATTTGGATTTTTTAACCAAAAATACCTTTATTTTAATCTTCAGAGAAAAAACTCTTTTCTTCTTTTTCTGAGGTAATTACTGTTACTTACAAAAATGGATATACATCTTCAAAGCATTTCCCTTTAATGCGAAATTTAGCTTTATGGGATCTAAACATTTAAAGGTAAAAAGCACATTCTATTTTGTTGCCGTTATAAGACAAAACTGAATCTAGCATAAGGTAGGGAAACCCATTCACTCTTCAGGTTCTTTGACAGGAACCAGCATTGTTATATTATTTCCACTTAGCAAAATCTGCTCTAATTTAATTATACTTCTTCCTGGCCAGGTGCGGTGGCTCATGCCTGTAATCCCAGTACTTTGGGAGGCTGAGGCGAGCGGATCACTTGAGGCCAGGAGTATGAGACCAGCCTGGCCAAGACAGCAAAACATTTTCTCTACTAAAAATACAAAAATTAGCTGGGTGTGTTGGTGCACACTTGAAATCCCAGCTACTCAGGAGGCTGAGACATGAGAATCACTTGAACCTGGGAGGCAGAGGTTGCAGTGAGCCAATATTGTGCCACTGTGCCCCAGCCTGGGTTACGGAACAAGACTGTGTCTCAAAGTAATAATAATAATAATGACAACAATAATACTTCTTCCCTCTGGTGTGATTTCAAATTCAGTGACCTCTTCCAGTCCATACTGACAAAGTCATCAAGTCCTGGAAGAGTACCCACAATTTCTTTATTGCTCTTCACCACAATGTGAATTCTTTTGTCTACAAGCTCTAGCAGCAACAGCTGGGCAGGGAGGTGCCCTAACTATGTAGTTAGCCACCATAACTATGACAGAAGTGGGATGTTTAGATTTTTAAAATGGAATGAAATCCAAGCTAACTGGTAAACTGATTTTAAAAACTGGATTTTTAGACATTTTACAATTTTAAAAAAAGAGTTTGGCCGGGCGCCGTGGCTCATGCCTGTAATCCCAGCACTTTGGGAGGCTGAGGTGGGTGGATCATGAGGTCAGGAGATCGAGACCATACTGGCTAACATGGTGAAACCCCGTCTCTACTAAAAATACTAAAAAATTAGCCGGGTGTGGAGGCAGGCGCCTGTAGTCTCAGCTACTCAGGAGGCTGAGGCAGGAGAACTGTGTGAACCCGGGAGGCGGAGGTTGCAGTGAGCCAAGATCATACCACTGCACTCCAGCCTGGCAACAGAGCGAGACTCTGTCTCAAAACAAAACAGAGTTTCTGTAATCTGATTAGTATTATGTTTTTAAACTTTTTAAAAATAGATGTTTGAATGTTGCGCTTATGTGTGGTTTTAAAATTTTTGTATTGATACATTTTTAGCTTTTTTCCTTAAATGTCTTTCTTTAAAATGTTGTTTCCATTTCTTAGAAAGCACCATGCAATGCTAGACATTTTGGTTATTTCTGTCCTCTAAAATAGGAAATATGTTTCTCATAAATTCAGAAATTATGAAAGATATAGGAATTTAGGAAGTATCACCTAAGCATGCCCTCTTTTCTTTCCAGTTTGAATTTCAGCTCCTACCCTTTGTAGCTGTGTGAATGTGATTCAGTTACCACCTATTCTGGTCCTTAGTTTCCTTTTCTGTAAAATGGGAACATCCTCTAAATTTTGTGGTTGTCATGAGAGTCAGGGAGATGGTCTACGCATATATGATGTCTAACTTTGTGGCTGGCACATGGTAACATTTACCTTCTGCTCTGGCAAGCACTCTTATTAGCTGAACTAGGGAAGTTCTCAGGTGAGGATTGTTAGCAGCAAGCTGGTAGAGTGGCCTGTGGAATCAGAGCGAGGGTTAAAATCCAGCCTTTTGCCACTGATCAGCTGACCTTAGGCAATGCCTCTCTAGACTATTTCTTCATCAGCAAAATGAGGTTAACAGAGGGTACCTTTTGGGATTGATGCACTGACTAACAGAGCTGCCTCGGAGACTGAACTCAATGAGGAGAAGGTATGATAGCTCTGATTATCTGATTTCTGAGGTGGTCACTAGAATGGGGTGCCAACTGTCTTTTTTTTTTTTTTTTTTAAACTAGCTTACAGTCTGTTCCCTTGAAGTGTGTAAATTTTAAGAGTTCCACTGAGAGAGGAAATGTTATAAGTTCAACGACTCATTGTGATTAGATACTTTATCAAGAAACTTAATGCACATTCATTTTCCCCTTTGTTCTGCCTTTGCTGCAGTCTCACAGTTAGTCAAGTTGGCCAGAACTTCACGTTCGTGCTCACTGACATTGACAGCAAACAGAGATTCGGGTTCTGCCGCTTATCTTCAGGAGCGAAGAGCTGCTTCTGTATCTTAAGGTAAGGGAGAAGGCTTGGGCTGTTGGCTCATTCTCTGAAGCAATGTCAGCTTCTGCGTTACTCTTCCGTAATTAAATCTTCCAGCTGTTCATTTCATTTTCCTATCTGTTTCCCACAAGTCACTGCATATGGGGAGAAGGACTTCACAATGTTGTTCTTGCACTGTAAGTTCTGCAGATAATTGTATTTATTTATTTGTATCACATCTCTTGGGTGGGAAAGGGGACCATCTCTTCTGAGTAGTTTGTAGAAGCCAGAAAGTCAGTGTGGCTTCAGTGCCTTCTGCTGTTATCTGGAGCTGTCAGAAATTAGCCTGTTAGACTTTCTCTTGGACATTTTGTGTATGTAAGATTATTAATAAAGTATGTGTCTGTAGCTCAGGACATCTTGCAGACACAGACTGTGTCCGCCTTAAAGTAACACCCTTGCCCCCTTTGGGTCAGTGAATGAAGAACTGTGTCCCATTTTGGCTACCTCTGTAGAGATTTGAAAAAAGTGCAGAATCGTGTAAGGAGACTTCTTCAGGTCTTCTAAAAGCCCCTCATACGCCAGAGCCACACTTACTTAAGGCTCTGTTTCCTTCTGCCAGAGGGGTAAGCCGTGCTCTGGGGTGGGAGGATGTGTGGAAATCCGATTTTGGAGCTGCTGGCTCTGTGGACTCCTGCTGGGCGCCTCCTGAGGGGGAAGTAAAGGCATCCCCCATGCTCCCCTCTCCATCTGCCTCGGTTAAGTAGGTGTCAGAGGGGCCTGCCTCCTGTCTCTCTCTGCTCGTGTGGAGCAGTCAGGGCACGGCAGCAGGAGGTGCCCATGACAAAACCCGGGCCCCCAGGCTTGAGGTGGGCCTGGGCCTGGGGATAAAAGGCCAGACCCTCTATGGATTCCAGAAAGGGTAGCTCTCTGCAGCACTAGTCCTGTGCACTTTCTTCTTCTCATCAAGAAAAGACTGCCCCACCGACCCCTGTCCCCCAAACCCACATACTCTCACACCATAGGGGAGGAGGGGCTGACTTTGGAAGTTCCCATGCTCACTAACTGTCAATCTGGACTGCTATACATTTGCATTTCTCTACACAAATCTTAGTATCATTAGTGCTTTTAATCAGTGAAGTCGACTCTCTTCTGCACCAAGCATAGCATTTGTAACCTGGGCACGAGAGGATGACTGCTGGAGAGGCTTTAGCAAGGAGGCTGCTTTGGGAGATTCTGTGTGTTCTGTTGTTCTCAAGCACCCCTCAGTAGTCCAGGCCCAAGAATTACCTGCCCAGAGTGTTAGACTTTGATGTAAATGATTATTTACTTTTGGATTTAACAGTGTGATCTTTTTCTTTTTAAAGAACAATTTCTCTTTCAGTTTTGTCTGTTCTGTCTGTTATATTTCAGCCCTGGCCAGGCCACTGCATATTTATACAGTTGGCCCTTGAACAATGTGGGTTTAAGGGTACTGGTACCCCCACACAGTTGAAAGTCCACTTGACTCCTCAAAAACTCAACTATGGCCAGGTGTGGTGGCTCACGCCTGTAATCCCAGCACTTTGGGAGGCCAAGGTGGGTGGATCACCTGTTGTCAAGAGTTTGAGACCAGGCTTAGCAACATGGAGAAACCCGTCTCTAACTAAAAATACAAAAATTAACTGGGCGTGGTGGTGTGGCATGCCTGTAATCCCAGCTACTTGGGAGGCTGAGGCAGGAGAATTGCTTGAACCCAGGAGGTGGAGGTTGAGGCAAGATTGTGCCACTGTACTCCAGCCTGGGCGACAAGAGCGAAACCCCATCTCAAAAACAAAACAAAGCAAAACAAAACCCCACAAAAACTTAACTACTAATCCATAGCCTACTGTTTGCTAGAAGCCTTACCTGTAACATAAACAGTTGACTAACACATATTTGTATGTTGCATATATTATATTTTATATAAATTACTGTATTCTTACAATAGTTAAGGAAGGGAAAAGTTATTAAGAAAATCATAAGGAAGAGAAAATATATGTGCTGTTCATTAAGTGGAAGTGGATCATCCTAAAGGCCTTCATCCTCATCATCTTCATGCTGAGAAAGAAGAGGAGGAGTTGGTCTGCTGTCTCAGGCGTAGCAGAGGTGGAAGACGTGAAAGGGAGGCAGGAGAGGAAGGTGTGACTTTTACTTTTAAAAAATCCACATATTGGCCAGACACGTGGGCTCACTCCTGTAATCCTAGCAGTTTGGGAGGCTGAGGCAGGCAGATCACCTGAGGTCAGGAGTTCAAGACCAGCCTGGCCAACATGGTGAAACCCCATCTCTACTAAAAAAAAAAAAAAAAAAAAAAAAAAACAAAAATTAGCGGAAGTGGAGTGGTGGGGGCGGTGCCTGTAATCCCAACTATTTGGGAGGCTGAAGCGCGAGAATCGCTTGAACCCAGGAGGTGGAGGTTGCAGCGAGCCGAGATCATGCCACTTCATTCTACCCTGGCCTACAGAGCGAGACTCTGTCTCAAAAAAAAAAAAAAAAAAAAAAAAAATCTGTGTATAACTGGACCTGAGCAGCTCAAGCCTGCCTTGTCCAAGGTCAACTATGTATTCGTTTGGAGGTGGTGAGGCTTAAACTGAGTTCTCAGAGTTTTGCAAAAAGGTTTTCCCCCATAGTATGTTTGTTTGGGTTACAATGTTTCTTTCCAAGCTGTGTGTGTGTATGTGTCTGTATACTCTAAACTGGCACTATCACTCAGCAAATCTTGATGATAGAAAAGTATTTATTTAAAAATTTACACTTAAATTTGCTTGTCTCTGATTCTGATGTGTGTGACTCTGTGTGCCTATACAGGTAGGATCATGGATTTCATATTTGTGAGAAGCCAGTTGAATAGTCTTCGTGCTGTCATCCTTTAGAATGAAAAACAGCAGCAATTGATGTGTTTTTTAAATCTGTTATAATAGGTTAGAACTATGGAGAAAAATTTGGTGGATTAATTCATTCATTTGTGTGTCAGTTCTTAATTGAATGCCTACTATTAGCTAGTCCCTGTCCTTGAGGAGTTCCCAGACTAGCTGGGGAGATGGATGATCACAATATAGCGTGCTGTATCTAATACACAGAATGATCCCAAGGCATAGTGTCTTCTTACTGTTGCTTTTCTAGTGCCAGAGGATAGTGACTGTGGCTAAAAATACAAGAGTCCTAGATGAATTCTGGAACATGAACTTTATGAGTATTTAATATGAGGGCAGAGAAGCTATCTTTTCCAGCTTGTGTGGAAATAAAGAGCACACCCACTGATACTTTCCCTGTGTTGGGTTTGGGAACATTGCTAAGCTGAGTCTAGCATGTAAATGGAAGAGTTTACTGTTAAAACTGGATGACTGGTTGGCGGTATATCCATTGGGGAGTGGAGAAGTCTGCCAAGAGAATGAGGGCTCAGTTTGGGTCTAGGTTACATTGTTGCATTGCCCTCTTCTGCTGCTCAGTCTCCTTGCTTTTTTTAGATACTTTCTCTTTAGTTAACCTGTGCCTTGAGGTCCAGTCACCCTTCACAGTGTGCCCAGCGCTATGGCTCAAGTCTACTCATAAACCACCTCTACTTTTGCTTTCTATTTCTTCTCTTAAGGAATGTAGCTCTCAGTTATGGCATCTGTGCACACGTAGCCCCTGTGGTTCCAGGGTTTAGCTTCACTTCCTCCTTGCCTGATCTCCCAAACTGCTGTACTTCCTGGCCCATATGAACTACTTAGTCTCTACTTTCACATGTTTACCCATCCTCCCAGACTCAGCCTAGGCACTTCAACAGAGTAGTCTTCCCCATGTAGAGGTAATCATTTCCTCTCTGGAATACCCAGTGTGCTTTGCATTCTTCAGTTACACACTCATAACCTTGGTCCTCCTTTGTTTTCCTCCTATTGGAAGGTCAACTCTTTAGGGGTAAAGGCTGGATCTTAATTAACTATGCATTTAGTGTAGTGCTTAACCAAGATATTGTGTGCATTGTGATCAGAGAAGGGGAAATGCATCAAGAATGGGAGGGCAGGGCACCAAAGACTTTGAATGAGAGGACAAGTGTCATGAGACATAAATTCAGAGAGGAAATATGAAATAGTTGTTGGAAGAAGTGTGGTTCACATTACCAAACTCATTTCATGCTAGTTATAAGAGATGCACCTTTTAATCTCACAATGGAGGTTCAATATTGAGTGATAGGCATTTTGTCCATGAAAGGTTAAGCCATCTGTATTTTAAAATTTAAACTTAATTTCACAATGAAAGGTTTTTAGACACCCTTTATGCAACATAACCTACTTATTAAGTTCCTTTTTATTTTCTGTTCCTCCCCACTAGGGCATGAGCTCCATGAAGGCTGGGAATTTTTATGTTTTTTTCTCCCCCATAAATACATTCAAAGTTTATTGAAGAATATTCTGGCTCATAGCTGACACTCCCAGCTAGTCTGGGAACTCCTCAAGGACAAGGACTTAGCTAGTACTTGTTTTATGAAGGAATGAATGGGGAAATAAGCCCATGTTTATTAAAAAACATTAAAAACATTGGTTTGAACTCGTTACACCAGCTAACCTTGGCAGAAACCTAGTCGTACCAAACAAGTCCCATTAACACAAATGCCACTATAAATCAAATGCATTATTTCCTCCCATAGTTGACTAGTTCCTGTCACTGAAGAATTTTACTCCTCCTTGAGATTTGCCACATTATTTAATGAGTTCCTGGATGGGAGTTGATACTAAATTAAAAACACCAGCTAGGAGAACAGTCATTATGGATTAGTTACTCTCCATCATAAACACAGGGATATGAGAGCATTTCAGCATTTTCAGATTGCACCATCTAAGTCTGATGCAATATATGCATTTATCTCTGAAATCTTTCAATATTATAAAACAAAATGACCTAGAATTGAAATTTTGTTATGACATTTGATATTTGATTTGCCCCAATGGCACATACTCCATCAAGGCCAAAACTGTAGTGAAAGATGCTGTTTCTAGCCAACTTCTGGTTCTGGATCAACAGAAGGAACACAAGAGTTCAAAGCTTTAAATCTGTGTTTGAGGGTTATGGGGAGATATGTCATACAATAATTAAATACCTTTTGTCTTTTATAAAGGAACTACACAAATATTTGCCCTACAGTTTTCTCCTCCTTCCATCAGGATCTTATTGAAGCTCTTAAGAAAGCTGTAACTGTCCTTACACCCAAATAAAACTCTATTTTTATTATACATTTTGGGAAGAAAAAACTTTTTTCCTCAAGATGCTGTCTAAATTTTTTTAGTTTAACTTTTTAAATTTTTATTCAATTAAAAAGTATCTGAGTACCTAATATATACCCAGAATGGGCAATACATAACACTTGGTCTCTGGCCTTCACTTATCTCAAGGCCACTTAACATAAACACAGAGATCTAGCCCCAGGTCTCCATTTGCAAACTCTTCAGATACCGCACTCATCCAAGATTTTGATGAGCTGAACTTTCTGAACTTGGTAGTACAAAATGAAAAAAAAAAAAAAAGTAAGTACTTCTTGTCATTTACCAAATGTAAAATCTAGTATGTTTCTAGGTACACTATTCAGAGACCACCTCTGATTTTGATATCCACCTCCCACTGCACTTCTGCTACCCTCACTCTTTTAGGAACTGCTCAATCTTTGGGATGGGAAAATGTAAACAAATAATTAAAATATAATGTGATCAGTGTTGTTTTAAGAAAATATATTTATGTGTAAGGTTCTTCAGAGTCACAGATTAGACAGTGCCCATCTCTAACTTGAGAATAAGAGAAAGTGTTACTGATGGGTTCCAGTTAAACTGAGTCTTGCAGAATGAGTGGGGGCTTGCCTGGAGGAAGATGGGAGAACAGCTCTCTAGGCAGTGAGAACTGATACGCAAAGGCCCCAAGAAATGAAAGGTATAGGAAGATGAAAGGATGCTGAGAATGCAATGAGAGAGAGCAATAGCAAGAGATGATACCATGGAAGTCTGGGCCCCAATTGTGAGGGGTGTGCTCAAGATTTTCGATTTATCTGGTAGCAAATGGAATGCTGTCAGTTGGTTTCGGGTAGACATTAGAGATGCTGATGTTTGTAGACCAATGCGAAAGTGATTTTTTTGAATGTGAAATGTGCTTGGGTTTTTCTGGTTATTGTTTGAGGGGATGTTGCATGTCACTTTGGAGGTAGCACACGGATTTAGACTGGATTTTTCAAACCTCAACTGCAGGGGTTTTGTTTTGTTTTCTTTTAAAAACAAGGATAGTGATCATCCTTCCTTCCATGCTACTTGGCATATGGACTTGAGTCTAAACCTGAGTGTTATTCAGGGAGAACCCTCTTGCTTCTGGGGCACTTTCTGATCTCATGACTGGAATGACCATTGCATCCATTCTTAGCTGTGTTACATTCATTTTCACTCGAAACACAGAAAAGCTCCATTTCCACGGAACAAAAAAGAAGCTAGAAGTAATAAAGGAGTCTGGTTTTAAGAACTTTGGCTTCCCTTGCTGACTGTTCCAGTGTTTTTAAGCAACACATACAGTTCAGGAATAAAATCAAAGGACTCTGTTTCCTCAGGCAGGTGCGATGGCAGAAGCCCTTTTGGATGGTGTGTTAGCTGCTTTAGTTTAAAATAAGTGTTTGAGAGGTGGGGGAGGGAGTCAGGGAGGAAGGCTGTGGGGACAGCTCCCAGATTTTTACCTTGAAAGCAGGTGCTGCTGAAATATTCCAGAAACAGATGGAATCTCCTATTCTTGTTTTAAGCTATTTATGGTTGTCTCGCCTGAGGGTACCCTGCTATACAAAAATGCACAGCCTGATGTTTGAGGGCAGTTGGGCATCAAAGCCAGGGCCCCTCTGGGAGAAATCAGCCTTTCTTCGCAGTGCCTTAAATGCCATTCTGGAAACCTGGGTCTTTCATACCGTTTAACAGAGGACTTTCCTTTGCCTTTTGAGTGTTTCTGTCTCTCTGGAACGGTTTGATTTCTTTTTAATTCTTCTCCTTAAAAGTAAGCTGGGTACTGTGTTATTCTTGTTATTCTCTGGATGGTCAGTTGGCAGAAGGCCCCACTGCTAAGGCAGATTGATAATTTCACTGATTGTGGGTCTCAGAACATGGCTTCTGTCAGAAGCTGAACATAGAGGATGGGCCAGGGAGGCTGCTCTTTCCTAGGCCCAGAGCCCTTCTGAGTTCCTCAGTATTTTGAAAGGCTTGTGTGGGTGCAGGGCACAAGGTGCTCTTCAGAACATCACTTTGTGGGAGGTTATAACTGTTTTCTCTGAATTAAAAAAATGAAGTGGTTGGGGAATGTTACGTGTTTTATTGCCATACGGATGCCTTCATACTTAGAAACATATATAATCCTCTGGGGAGCCACAGCTCAACAATAGTAACAAGCTGTACAGTTTAAAGAAAATCACCTTTGAAGAGAAGAAAGAGAAATAGCTGAAACTGCCCTTGCACTCCCAGCGGCCTGCTGTTGGAGGTTGATTTGAGGACTGGGAAGCTGCACAGTTGGAAGGATAGGTGTGTCTTCTGCAGTGGCCATGGGGGCTGGAACCAGCAGCCAGCCTCAGGCTGTCCACTGCGGGAGGAAGCTCCCTTTCTCCTCCTGATCCTTTTCAGAGGACACCATCCTGGCACAGCCTTCCCTCAAGCAACCTGACCCTAGGGTTGTAGGGTATTTGAAACTCCAAGACTTTGGCTAAAAGAGATTTTTTATTTTTGAGATGGGATGAGTTGTAAACCTTACAAGAGATGTGATATTTTCTCACTCTGTTTTGGAAACAGAACACTTCCTTGTCATAATGCTCATGAAGCTTAGTACAGGGCAGGAAGTGAAACCACCTCAAGAACTCCAGGAGTGTAGTTCTGCCTTGTTTTTTGCTCCCCACCCACCCCGCATTCTTCAATCATTTTGCTACCTCTAGCGACTACTGGTGATTATATCATTTTCATTTATTTTTATAGCAATCTTATGAAATTATCTCCATTGTAGAGATAAAGGGGTTGAGGCTGAGAGAGATGCAGTGACTTGCCCAAGATCTCGAGGAGAAAGTTAAGGAATCTGGTTTGGAAGCTAAAATCCAACCCAAAATTTATACTCTCAACTGAAAATTCTGTCTTCCTGCCACCAAAGCAACTTTTACTGCGTTCAAAAGGTTATTCATCCTCTCTTTCTATATGTATATATTTAGCTTAAAAAGACATAATGGGTAGCTTGCCCTTGCAGAATGAGCTCAGAGGTGAGCTTAAAGAGCTTTCAGAAGTAATGTACTACAGTTCACCCTCATCTTATAAATAATGAAAATGAAACATGAATAAGACAGAAAGATTTTTGTTCCAAGCTCTTTGGCTGGTGAATGACAAGTCTTCTGACCTCCAACCCAGGGTTTTGCCCGTGTTATGGCAATGATTCTTCCAACTCAGGAGAATGAGCCCAAGGCCAGCTGGAACTAATGTTTCTTCAAGACTCAGTAGCCCCTGATTAGTGTTAAAGAGTCACATTCCCATTTGGTTAGCATCATTATGACCAATGTGAATAATCCAACTATGTGATTATAGAGTGAACAAGATGATCAGTTCTGTTTAAATCCAATGCAAGGTATGTTTGAATGGAAAACCAGTGAAATAGAGCCTGTCTTTTGAAAGAATCTCAGAATTCCACATGAGGGACCCTTTTTGGGAGATGAAAAAGCATTCTACAGGAGAGGCTTCTTGGTGCTTTTTGATTGAGTTTGAGTGTCAACAATTTTTCTTGGACCTCCCTGCAAGCCAGCCACTTTCCTTCAATAGCAATAAGCAGAAGGCATTTATCTGAGCCTGATCTTTGCTTTTCACTGGGTGGGAGGTGGAAAAGAAAATGACTCAAAATACACCTCACATCTAAAATTGCCCTTTGCTTCCAAGCTACACTCTTAAGAGCAAGATAGACTCCTGAATACAGGAGTCTGAATTTAAGTTGTCTGGCCCTCTCAGGGATCAGTTTTAGAAGCAGTAGGAAGCCTAATATCTCTCCATCATGGAGAGGCCCCGAGAGACTGCAATAATAGTGTACTTCTTTACAGAAAAATCATGGTGCCATGATAGAAGTTTGAAGACCCCACAATTCCAGCAATCAATTATGAGCCACTTATTTTTAGGATGTTATTTTTAAGATTATAAAGATATACTTTCTCATTAGAGAAATTTGGAAAACTGCAGAAAAGAAAAGAAATTTATCATCCCGGCATGCTGATAATGACTAAGGGTGTTTCCTTCCCTAAACTGGGATGATGCTGTAGGTATAATTCTGTATCTAGCTTTTTCACTTATTAAATTGTAAGCATCTTTACATATCATTAAATATTCTTTCCTGAGAATGTTTTTAACTACATAATTTATTTGTGTGAGATTGATTTATAATACAAGGAAAGAAGCTCTTAGTAATCTGAAAGAATATTTCTTGCTAAGGCTTATCATAATTCTTTTTAAAAATGCATTTGCTGTACTGTCGTCATTCAGCTAACTACTTGGTATTTTGTTAAGAAACACTCAACTATTTTTTTATCTTCACATGTGAGCTATTACCTGATTCCTGACAATGAAGAATAGTTATTAGCTTCTGAAGCAATGAACAGAAGAGTATAAAAATAGTATCAAAAGTCTTGGTTAAAATCAAGTGGCAAATAACGTGTTGAGTTTATGTTTCCATATTTTATTTTGTATATTTACATCTTCAGAGTAAGTAATATTTATTAGCATGAGTTGTAAAATGCAAGTTGTAACATTAAGGGAACACTTTTAAAATTAGATAGCAATATAATTTTGAAATTAGAATATATTACATTCCAAGTGAAAGCAAATTACATGTATCTCAAAACTTTATATAAACTTATGGAAGTTTTAAATATTGTAGAGAAAATTAAATTCTATATATTGTAGTATGCAGTGGAAATTAAATAGGCTTTGATTTCCTGCTCATGGGACTTGAAACTACCAGTGATCTACGCAAAACCAAGGGCAATTGTTGTGCTTTAGCTCAATCCACAAGTGTTAAACTATCACATGGAGATTTTTAATCCCTTATCTATAATGGAAAGCAATATTTATTATGGAATTAATTCTGAGAGGTATCATTTATGGTTTCTAATCCATTCTACTTCAGATGCCTTTGAAGTGAAGTGGTGGGGTTTTGCATGTGGGGTTGATTGTCCCGTTGTTCATTTGCACAGTCTGGTATTTTCACTCGCTCTTGATGTGAATTATGCAGCAAATTCACCAAAATGCAGCAAAAAGGCTTGGCTTGAAAACTTTTACATTTTAAAAACCCGTTTTAAGAGTGTGGTAGAAGAAGTTGGGTGAAATTCAGTGTCCTGCAGTTTGTTGTCTAAGCTCCTTGTGATGACTGACTGATTTCTTTTTTATTTTAATATTTTAATTTTAAAATTCTGGTTCCATCAGAAAACAAGTTTTTAAGTGGTTGAAAAACAAAAACACACTGCAAACAAAAACAACCCCAAGCCAAAACAGACTCTAAAGAATGTATGTTTGCTAGTATACTGTTTTCTGCTGAGCTAGGATTTTTACTGTCACTTTTGTAAATTTAGTAATTTTGGATACCAATTTTGGAGAAACTTTAATTTGTGCTTTTTCTCTTTTATTAGTATATGAAAATTATACCCAATATTGATCATCCTTATTGAGTAAAGATAACTCTTGTCCTCTGACCCCTGAAAACAAAACTTGTATAAGTATCATTTCATTGTACTCTTTGTTAACATTCTCCAAAGATTGCAATTCTAGGTCTTTTTATTTGAAGGGATGGTTTAACTTTCAAGGACTCCCATGAACTTGTCCATTCCTCAGATTTAGTTTTCTCGAGTGTCCCTAACGTCCAAAATTCAAAATGCTCTAAAAGCTTTTTGAACACCAATATGATCCTCAAATTAAATGTTCATCAGAGCATTTTGGATTTCCAAATTAGCAGTGCTCAATATTCTGCAAATATTCCAAAATCCAAAAAAAATCTAAAATCTGAAACATTTCTGGTCCCAAATGTCCCAAATATTTTGGATAAGGGATATTCAAACTGTATTGTAATGGAACAAACATTGGTGCTATACTTTGATTTTTTTTCAATCTTCTTAAAAATTGGATTTATAATAAAAACATTTTAACTTGGCTGTCATTTGTTCTTTGTCTCAGTTATTTCAGTGGCAAATTGTGGATAATACTAATGCAGAATATTGTTCTAAAGATTAAATAAAACAGTAAATACTTGATAAAGTTCCCTGTATATTATATCCATCGTGTAAATGTTTGATCACAACCCTGTGCTTTTCCTTTTGTAAACTGTGAAATATAACCTGCAAACAGAAAAGGGCATCGAATGTACATATACACATTCACAGACACATAAGTAAACATAAATATACAGCAAATACCCATGTGATTACCATCGAAGTTAAGAAATTACTAGCACGCTGATATTCATTTTTTCACCTATGTATACATCCCTAAGTAGTGTAGTATAGCTTTATTTGGTTTTGAACTCTCTGAGTTGCCTTATACAATTTACAATTGTTATTTTCAGTATTCTTTTGCTTAACCTTTGAGATTCACCCATGCTGTTGCTTATAGTTGTAATCTGTTTTCTTTGCTATCTAGCGTTCTGTGTTGTGTGATGATATACCACAGCTGGTTTATGTAATTTTCATTTATTTTTATAGCAATCTTATGGAATTGTCTCCATTGTAGGGATAAAAGGGTTGAGTTCTTTATGCATGTAACTGTAGGTGGCCATTGGACTGTTTCTAGGATGTGACTTTTATGAACATTCTTGAACAGCTATACTGGTGCACATAGACTTAACTTCTGTGTACTGTATGTATCTAAGGAGTTGAATAGTTGTGTCATAGGACATGTATATTATTGACTTTATTGGGATAAATGCCAAATTGGGCAATTTTATTCTATTAAGCCCAATCAACTTTATTGGTATAATGCCAAATTGTTTCCTTACATGGTTTCACCATTTTCTGCTTCTGCAAGGTGTGGGTGAACATTCCGTGTGCCACACTGCTGCCACTTGCTCCTTGCTTTTTAAAGAAGACATGCCAACATACACTTCACTTTTTTCAAAGCCCATGAGATCTAGGTATTATTACCCTTATTTACTTCTCCAAACATTAATCTGGTCTCGTCATTTGCAGAGGTATTGCTAGAGAAGGAGACAGTCCCTGGAGTTGTGAGAGAAAATTGATCATTATCTGAAAGGTAAAATGAGTTACACGGTGGCATGACATAAGAGTGTGGTCTAGTGTCAGAGTAGGGGCTGCATTCCAGTCGTCTTGATTTGGAAATGAGCTTCTGGTTACTCCATTTACTCTGTCCAAGCCTTAATTTCCTCATATCTACTTTTTTGGTGAGGATTAGAGATAATATAAGTAGGCCAGGCACGGTGGCTCACGCCTGTAATCCCAGCACTTTGAGAGGCCGAGGCAGGTGGATCACCTGAGGTCGGGAATTCAAGACCTGCCTGGCCAACATGGTGAAACCCTGTCTCTCCTAAAAATACAAAAATTTGCGGGGCATGGTGGTGTGTGCCTGTAATCCCAGCTACTCGGGAAACTGAGACAGGAGAATTGCTTGAACCTAGGAGGCGGAGGTTGCAGTGAGCTGAGATTGCACCATTGCACTCCAGCCTGGGCAACAGGAGCAAGACTGTGTGTCCAAAAAAAAAAGAGCTAATATAAGTAAAGAACATTGGCAAGGTGGTCGTGGATATCTCACCACATCACGTAGTGTGGTAGATATTGAAAGGTAGACCAATTGTCATAGGTGAGAGGTATGTGGGCATGCATGTGACAAAGTGCACTTGAGCCTAGGTTATACCAGCTCGCAGATGACACTTGATAATGAGGTAGGCACTTACACACTGTTGGTCAGGTTGTAAAATGCTCCAGCATTCTTGGAAAACAATTGGCAATATATATTCAAAACCTTTAACATTTTCTCCATGTTGGGGAATCTGTTTTATGAAAAACTCAGAAATATAAGTACAGATATATGGACAATGACATTTAGCACATAGAGTGAAAAGTTAGAAACAATTTTAAGGCCTAGAAATAGAGGATAGTTAAATTTAATTAGATACCATGAAGCCATTAAAATTGGTTTTGGTGATGATTTGATTACATGGAAAATATCCAGTACTTAATGTTATAGAAGAAAAGCAAGACACAAATTTTTATATATGATATTATCTCCATTTTGTAAAAAATACATAGGAAAAAAATGACTTGGGTGATTGGATCCCAAAGTATTAATGAGAATAGTTAAGTAATGTTATCATGTTATCATGGGTGTTTTTAATTTTCTACTCTTTAATGAAGTAGTTATCCTTGCTGTTCCATCAAGCTCAATCCAAATATTCACTGCACGATAATTTGCATATTTTTAGTTTGGAAAAATTATAACCACCTTCATGTATCTATCTCCTGATTTCAAATATAGAATGCCACAAACGGCAGTACTTTAGCTACTAAGATAGTAACTGATACTCTAGTGTGTGTTTCCCCACCAAGTTTGTGAGATGGACTTGCGCTCTGAAATCAGACCTGTGTTCAAATTTTGATTCTACGCCTTACTAGATCTAAGGGCATAAACAAGTCATGTCACCTTTCTGAACATGTTTCCTTAACTGTAAAACAGAAAGTACATCGCATGATAGCTTTGAAGATTATGAAGAGATTTTTTTTAATTTAAATTTAAATTTTTTTATTTTTTTATTTTTTTATTTTTTATTATTTTTTGAGATGGAGTTTCACTTTTGTTTCCCAGGCTGGAACAACAATGGCATGGTCTCGGGTCACTGCAACCTCCACCTCCTGGGTTCAAGTGATTCTCCTGCCTCAGCCTCCTGAGTAGCTGGGCTTTACAGGCACCCGCGACCACGCTCAGCTAACTGGTCTCAAAACTCCTGACCGCAGGTGGACTGCCCTGGCCTCTCAAAGTGCTGGGATTACAGGAGTGAGCCACTGCGCCCGGCCTATTTTTTTATTTTATTTTATTTTACCTATCTGTCTGTCTGTCTGTCTATCTTTTGGGACTGAATCCCACTCCATCGCCCAGGCTGGAGTGCAGTGGCACGATCTCGGCTCACTGCAGCCTCTGCCTCCCGAGTTCAAGTGATTCTCCCACCTCAGCCTCCCAAGTGTCTGGGATTACAGGTGCACAACACCATACCCAGCTAATTTATTTTTAGTAGAGACGGGGTTTTGTCGTGTTGGCCAGGCTAGTCTTGAGCTCCTGACCTCAAGTGGTCTGCCTGTCTCGACCTCCCAAAGTGCTGGGATTACAGGTGCGAACCACCATGCCTCGCTCAGGAGAGATTTTTTTTAATGGACATACCATGCACGGTGCATAACCCATCTTTGGTATTCAGTCCAAGGCAGTAATTCCCATGTTGTCTGTCAAGACTTAAAAATATCATTAGTTATACACTGCACCATTGATGTAAAAATATTTTTTCAGGGGGAGAAATGACTGTGTTAAATTTTTAGTTTGTTCCCAAAATGCATTTTGATTTCAGAAATGTTAAAGGAGTTCCTCTTAATTGAGAAATGTTAGTATTAATTTCAAAGTGGGATATTTAATATCCGTCCTATGCATTATCACCATTCTCTATTCACCTAGTTGACCTTTTAATTTTCTCAGAAATTTTTATCTTATTTCTGTAAAATGACTAGGAACTTATTCCCAGTGCGTGCCTCAAACCTGCTTTTTATGGCCTCAGGATCTCTGTCATAACCCGTTTTATGCTTTCACAAACTGAGCCCCTGGGGAGCTGTCTGCACTTTTCAGTATGATCCAGCTGAATTCCTTCCCTTCCCCACTCAAGCCCTTTGATTTGCCAGGTTTTTGTTCATCTACCCTAAGGATGAACTGAGATTGCTGAGCACGGCCTCTCTTGTGGTGCAAAGTGAGAATTGTTTTTAATTGAGCAGAAACATGTGGAAGGATCAGGAATATCTCAAGGGATTACAGAAAAATTCCAAATTTGTACTACTTACAGCTTGTGTTTAGAACAGGGTCTGCTGGGAATAAATGTTAGTTAGTGTGGCCTGTGACCTTAAAAACTGTTGACATGGACTTCAGCCAGAAACTAGCCACAGACCTCCTTTGTTAAACTCATTCATAGCTCCTTGAAAACTCTAGTCAGTGAAAGTTGCCAGCTCCAATCTAAGCATAGCCTTTTTTTTTTTTTTTCCCATGCTTTGGAAACAGAGGACGCCCCTTAACCAGCAGGCCTTCTTTAATAGGACTACATGGCCTAAACGCAATTGGAATTGACAACTTCCTGGCTTGGGTTTGCCAACTGGCAGAGCTGTGAGGCCGAGGGGACAAACAGCGTTGGGGCGCTATGCACTTGTGTTTATGTATGTGCAGAGGAGACTGAACTCTAGAGCATGGTGATACCCTTCACTCTGAGAGCAACGCTCTGGCCTGAATTGGACACGTCTTTCAAATGTTCTGCTGGAATAGACACATCAGAATTATCCCTCAGTACTTTCTTTTTAAAGAAAAGAAAAGAGAAAATAACTGCCCTTTCTTTTTTGATAGGAATGATCATGGCCTTTCCCCTCTCTGCTCAGAATCCTTGATTTAATCCTCTTTTCGTCAGTGTTGTGCTATGTTGCTCAAACATAAAATGAGAACTTGGAACTCGGATTGGGGAATTATCATTTGTTGAATGACACTCAGCACCCACTCACTCTGGAGCTTTATTTAACAAAGTTTAGTTTCATATCAAGGTGAAGGGGTAACCAGGATGTCTCTCTATTTTACTTATTAAGGAGATTGAGCAATGAGGAGGTTAAGCAATTTCTTCTCCCTTTCTATCAAAAGAACCCTAAGGAAAGGCCTTAAACAATTACGATGCTGCCTCTCTAAACCAGCATAGTAACTGAGATAGAAATTAATATTTTTCCTAGTTCTTGTCTTTAATCCAAAAGACTACATTGTCTGAAATATCTGAAATTTTGAAAAATGGATAAATGGATCAGGCTAAAAAGAGGAAGTAGTTATTCTGCTTACAGAGTTTCCTTTGACATTGTTGACACTGATGGTGGGTAGGGAAGCTAGCTTAGTTATGGATTGTCATTCAGAGATATCCGATCATATCCGTTCATATCTCTTTCCACTTAATCACTTGTAAAATTTTGATTGGTGGAGTAGAATATTTATTTCCAGTTATGCCATTGAAATTGTTTTTAACATAAATACTCGAGCAGACTTATCACTTCTAAAAGCTGCTGAGGTTTGGTGTGATTTCAGCCAGGCATGTGTGAGGAGAAAAAAGGAATGTTACGTTGGCCTAGGAATATGGAAGCTTTGAAAGAAGAAATTATATAATTTCCTAGAGAGGGTAGAAGAATTTAGA
Source organism: Colobus angolensis palliatus (assembly GCF_000951035.1). NCBI lineage: Eukaryota > Metazoa > Chordata > Mammalia > Primates > Cercopithecidae > Colobus > Colobus angolensis. Next base: position 11,703,639 of record NW_012122931.1, read on the forward strand.
TGCCATTGAGAGAACCCTTAACAGTAGCTGACCCCTAGTAGATTCTATATAAGTATTTATTGAATGAATAAAAGTTGCTGAAATAACTATTTCCTAGTCCTGTTACTTGCCTGTCCATACTCTTTCTCTCTCTCACTTTCCCTTCCTCAACATCTTTCTTTGCCTGAGAACATTTATTTGTTCCGCAGAAAGTAGGTGATGCCATCATGTTTAATTACCTAACATTCTAAAGCACAGCTTGTAGATTGAGAACTAGATTCAAATTCTGACTTATGAGCCATGTGATAAATCATATCACTTGTCTGATCCCTGTTTCCCACATCTGTACAATACAGATAATGAGGCCTACTTTGTAAAGTTGTTAACATATGTGTAAATATGTTATATAAGATACCTAATTTAGGAGTTAGCAGCAGAGTTTTTTTTTTCTAGGGAGGAATTTCATATGTTTTTCCACATATGCTTTTCTCCTGCTCTCAAAGGGAATAATAAGGAAAGGTCTCAAAGACTTTGCTACCTCTACAGATCTCCCTGCTCATTCAGGGAAAGTAGTTACTGGGTAGACCAGCTAAGAGTAACTGAAAGTGTCCCAGACTCCAAATGGGAGATTTATAATAGCCTGTGGGAGTTGTTTAATGCTTATCTTCTGTACCTGTACTCTATACTGAAAGTAGATTAGATCGTTAGAAAATATGTTTAGACAGCTGACTAAGAAAACCAGATTTCTATTTTTGCTTGCTTTTTTTGACAAAAAGATAATCTCAGAACATTAAGCAGCATAGAGAATTATGGAGAATTATCTGAACTTAAGTTCCCTTTTGCACAGGATTTTTTATTTTTTTTCCAACTTTTAAGTTGAGGGGCATATGTACAGGACGTGCAGGGTCGTTACATAGGTAAACATGTTGCGCAGGATTGCACTGTAAGTGCTCCCCTTCTTAAACGCACTTAAAGGTGGTTTTGTAAGAATTAATTCTAAAACTCTCCCAATGTAAACTGATAAATCCATGTGGTCTTATAACCTGTGTGTGAGTTATGTGACCCTAACCCTTGGTGTTTTGTGTGAATAGCAAATTATATGAAGCCTTTTTTTTTTTTTCTCCTATGTACCAGGGAATTAAGAAATGCTCTGGAAAAGGATGAAGAAGTCTGATGTGTAGAAGAGGGAAGAATTTTTTTTGTCAGATTTTATTTTACTGCAATATATTCCCTTAAGATTTCACAAGATGAGAGTATGTCATCTTTTTTCTAAAGATTTTCTCCCTAATGCTACCTCATTTTCTAAACTTTCATTAATAGCTCTTTGCAGCTGAAGCAAATATTTTAGATCTTTCTTGTGCTCTCCTCCAGCTGGGAGTGTCTTTCACACATCAAAGGCAGATATGAGCCTCTCATTAAAAGATAGTATGAGTTCATCATCTTAGAAGAGTAGGACCTGAAAACCTGAGATAACTTTCAGCTGCAAGTCCTATCTAAGCTGGACTGAGATTTTTCTGTGGGTTACCGCATTTCTTTTCTCAATTCATCACTCCCAGGTGCCCTAAAATCTGACTTTCTCTCTTAGTTTTATTTATAACTGAAAGTTATCTTTATTCAGAATACAAAGTTAGTTGTAGAGGTTAGGAAATATAAATGTTTTAACATTTATTTTTAATAAGAAGATTAGGACTCTGGAAACTTAGGAAGCAAGCCCAGGGTGTGCTTGTTATTTTCCCTCTCTGTCCTTCTGCACACTTTTTGTGCGAGGCCTTATTAATATCCTCTCACTGCACTGCCTGCTCCAGTGTCTATAAGGTAATTATTTGAAACTTCATAAGTCAGCTCTGAAAACTCCACAAATCTTCCTCTTCCTAACTTTTGCTAATGAAAAGCAACCCTGAAATCAGAGTGGTTGAACAGATTTCTTCAGAGTATGGAGAACAATGATTATGTCCTTCAGATTTTATTTTTGAAAAATAATTCTAGATCCCAGTGAAGGCTGGAATGTAACATTCTATCTAAAAGCCCCAGACTAAAGGTTTTTATCTCCTTTTGTGTGTATGTGTACGTATGCATGCTTGTGAACAAGTTATTGCAAAATGTTGCAGGTTCCATCATTTGAGTAATAGCCACAGCAAATTCCAATTCTTTTCCATAGTATTTGCTTTTCTTACTTTGCTCAATTTCAAGCTCTGTGTTAGTATTTTCTAGCCAAAGGTGAAAGTTGTCCCCAGATAAATATTAGGATGGCCTGCCAGCCAAATCCCAGGCAACCCAGTGAATTACTCTCTTTGAGAGTAGACAGGTCCAGTTCAAGTTGCTCTGAATGGCATTTAACTATAAAACAATAGCCTTAACAAAAGTTGCTGGTATCCTTGAAATGGTTTCATACCAGTAGCCAGTTCTTTCAGCACTTTAGGATATGAGGCTTGTTCCATCAGAGTGCCAGCTTTTGGAGCTTTACATAGCCAATGAATGGTGAAAGAGGGAAGAGAAAAGTACGTAGATGTATTGAAAATGCATGAAATAAAAAATGAAAAGCAAGCAAACAAAAACTTCACTATACACACACACACACACACACACACACACAGAAGCTGTTGACGCGGCAGTTTTTCATTCTTTATGGCTCTAGGGACAAGTTTAAATTGGGAAAAATTTTTTTATTCTCTTGTGCTGTGTTGAACAGGAAGGCAACGTTTGATGTAATCTGGCCCAGATGTCAGCAGTGTGCAGTCTTGTGATGATTATTTATCTTCAGGTTTTATTTTGGAAAAGGAGAATCCACAAACAATTGTTTAGGGTCATAAGCTATATTTAATGACTGTTTTTAACATTTTGTGTATGCAACAAGCAAACATATATTTTAGTTTAAATATGTTTTAAATTTAATTTCATTTTAGCTATTAATCTTAAAATTCTCTTTAACAAATACTGGTTATGAGTCCCTTGATAGATGTTAATGTGTTCAGTGCTTTACATTCAGGATAGCGTTCCTCTTCTTTCAATTTCTTATTCTTCTAGGAAGTTTTCTCAGCTAAGACTGTTAAACTAGTGGGCCCTTTTAAATGGTGTTTGAAAGAATTTTCTCATATAAATTTCCCAGAAGGATATCAGTATTTTGGGGTTAGAAAATGGCTTAGAATGTAAGTGGCAAAAACTTCAATAACAGCTCCCAAATGACAGTCCATTTACTCACATTTGAGGGGATTAATTATCTTGGAATTCAGGTGTCTTTGTTTTAACAGTATTGTTTTTAAAATATTTTGAAAGATGAGCATTGCTTATGATTTATACCTGTCTCTTATCTACCCCCTCTGAAGTGCTGGTGATGGTTGCTAAGACCCCTGGAGAGAGTGGATTTTGAAATTTCATTTTGGGGATGGGAGGAGTGGGGAGTACTTTTGCCATATAATACTATTTTAAAGATCGAGGAATGTATACAAAAATCTTTGCTTCTGTTACGTTTTTTCCAAACACAACTAAGCTTTCTTAGTAAATTTAATGTGAACTACTACTCAGTTGTATAGTGAGTTGCCCTTTAGAAACTGAGTTCAGGCTGGGTGTGGTGGCTCACATCTGTAATCCCAGTGCTTTGGGAGGCCAAGGCAGGAGGATTTCCTGCGGCCAGGAGTTCGAGAGCAGCCTGAGCAACATATCGAGACCCCATGTTTACAAAAAATTAGCCAGGCATGGTAGTGCACACCTGTAGTTCCAGCTACTTGGGAGGCTGAGGCAGGAAGATTGCTTGAGCTACAGGAGTTCAAGGATGCAGTGACCTATGATTGCACCACTGCCCTCCAGTGTGGGCGACAGAGTGAGACCCTGCCTCTTAAAAATAAACAAGTACGGCAACAGCAACCATCAAAACTGAGTTGAATTAAAGGCTAAATTAAACATTTTAAATATATTCCGTATGAGATGCCAATATTAATTCTAACTTAGCACAATAATAATTCCAACCCAGGCAGGATTGACTCCTATTCTCCATTAGCTCACCTCATTGACTTCAATGGAATTTTTGTCTTAAAAAATGCTGAAAGATTATATTGACATTCTGTAACTTCTAGATCAGTAACCTCACAACATTGGTAGTTAGTCCATTAAGGTAATCTTCACTGGCATCAGTGTAGGATAGCAGAAAGATGAGGAGTTGTAGGACCTGGATTCAGGTCCTGTATGTACTGCCAATAGGCCCAGTGACATTGGGCAAGATGCCTGACTTGTGTCTACCTCATCTGAAAAATGAGAGAGTTGTCAGTGTCCCTTAAGACTGAAATGTTCTGTGATTCAAAAGATTCAAATCCAAATAATGTTATTAAATTCCAGTGAGTTCATTAGGGCTTTATTGCCATAATTCATGTTTTTTTGACAATTGTTTTCTTATTCCCAAGAATGTGTTTGAGATGCATGATCAGAGGGATTACAGAAGTGTTAGTGCAGTCTTGCTAATGCATGGCAGCATTTCTAAAAAAAAAAATGTAATTGCATTTTATTGTTAGCATTGTCATCACTTTTAGATAGGACATTAAATATGAGACCTCATTTATCCCTTAAAGTAGGTAGGAACAGTGACTCTGTGATGTTCTCTTCCCTTCCCTAACAGCTTTCCTGGGGAAGCTAAGACACAGGGCAAGGGACTTTTTCCTTGTGATATCATAGCATGACCTGGCCTGGAATTCTGATGTAGTAAGGAAAGAACCACTAGGTTGGCAGAGAGACCCTCAATCTAGACTCCTCCCAGAGCCTGTTGGACTCTGACTTTGGGTATGATTCTGGGCTTCTCTCCTTCCAGAAAATGGAAATGATAACATTAGCCCTTCCAAACTTACAACATAGCTCTTACGGGTCATGTGTTCTCATACACTCACTGAAGACCTTCTTTTTGTTTATTTGTGCCTTTAGCCTTGATAAAGACAAAACTGCTATTGGTGTGTATAGTTACTATAAGGATTTTTAGTTCTCATCAGAACTACTTATCCAGCTATGAGTACATTTGTAGAGAAGGTGCAGTCTAACTAGCTAGCTTCAGTGATTTTTCTTTTTTCTTTTTTTGGAGACAGGGCCTTACTCTATCACCCAGATTGGAGTGCAGTGGCACTGGCACAGTCTCGGCTCACTGCAACCTCTGCCTCCCAGGTTCAAGCAATTCTCCCACCACAGCCTCCGGAGTAGCTGGGACTACAGGTGCACACCATCATGCCCGGCTAATTTTTGTATTTTTGGTAGAGACTGGGTTTCACCGTGTTGGCCAGGCTGGTCTCGAACTCTTGCCTCAAGTGATCCACCCATCTTGGCCTCCCAAAGTGCTGGGATTATACGTGTGAGCCACCACGCCCAGCCAAGCTTCAGTAATTTTTTCTAAAAGGTGACTGTTGTTTTGGGAATTCAGAATTCTTGGTTAATAATAAAAACTTTAAAAAGGAAACATCTCACCACTTACTGTTTTGTTACTCATGAGAGGACAATTTCTAGAATTTCAGGCAAACACTGAGCGTGGCGTATGTGTCATGGACAACCTGAGGAAATCATGATAATGGCTTTTTTGACTAGGACTTCAGAGATCATGGAAGCATCATGAAGTCTCTGAAAGTGAGTGCCATGGGGCAGTGCAGAGAGTATGAGCTGTGGAGACAGATGGGTTTGTGTTTGCTTACCAGCTCTTGCCCACCTATGATCTTCTTACCTAACGTCTTGCAACTTATTTTTGTCATCTTTGATGTTCAGAGGTAAGGATCCACCTCAAAGGCTTGCGAGAGAGAGAGAGTGTGTACAAATTATTCAGCAGAGTGTCTGATATATAGTGGGGACTCCATGAACTCATTTCTCCCTGGATGAGCTGGCTTGGAACATCTAGAAATGGTCATAGTGGAAATAGGAGTATTTTAATTTTTATCACCTGGTTAATATTGGGAAGTTCACTGAGCCACTGAGCCTTTAGATGGATGTGCCCTTTGATATCTTCCTTGATTTTCTTGGGGGTGAAAAAAGCCCGGAATATAAACTCAGAAGGTTAAAATCCCAGCTCCTGTTTTCCCAGCAATATCTCCATGAGCATCTCCAACTTTTCTGGCTTCTCATTCTCCATCTACATAATGAGGGCAATCATAAGTCCTCGGGGGACTGTGGCGAGGATCAAATCATAACGTTTGATGCTGCCTGGTAGTCGTAACTGGTTCCTACACAAGTTTTACCTAGTGACAACTTGAAAGCTAATATGACTTTTTTTAAAAAATAAAAAAATTATTTTCCCAAGCCCTCTCTCGGGATGTGCTCATGTGAGAGGATGAGGCAGAAACTTGCTGTAATACATGCCCATCATACGTCTAGGACCAAGTGCCCTGAACATTCATGTGCATTCTCTCCTCCAGTCTTCACAGCAGTCCTGCATAGGAAGAATTATCCTCATCTCACAGAAGAGGAGAAGGAACCTTGGAGAATAGTTATTAACTGATATTGTCAGTATTTGAACCTAGCTCCATTTGACTCTGAAGTATATGTTCCTCCCATTCTTTTGTCTTGTCCCCATCCCCAACTCGGTGCCTTATTTGACTTAGGTTAAGGAAACGTGTGTTGGGTGTCTGTAGATGTCATATACCCCACTGTAGACACTGAGAATGCGGTGATACGCAAGACATGCACTTTCCCCATTTCACATGGCCCAAGATCTAAAGGCAGACGTATAATTAAACAATTAGTTGCAATATTGACCCTGATAAATAAAGTTAAATTATTATGTAAATGAGTAGTCATCTGTGTATTTTAAACAGGCAGTCTTCTCTGAATAGGTAACTTCTGTTGGTTTCAGGGTATCACATAATCTTAAACTAGTTCTGCTTTTGGGGTGAATGTAACATCCTGTATTTCCATAACTTAAACTTATCTTGCTAAAATGTGAATAAAAACTTAATAATGACTCTGCCTCTACATAAGAAAAAAAAAGTTACCTGGGCTTGGTGGCAGACACCTGTAGTCTCAGCTACTTGGGAGACTGAGGTGGGAGGATCACTTGAGGCCAGGAGTTTGAGGCTACAGTGAACTATGTGCCTCTCTGTTCTCTAGCCTGGGTAACAGAGTGAGACTGTCTTGAAAAGAAGCAAACAAGAGGCCTGGTGCGCTGGTTCATGCCTGTAATACCAGCACTTTGGGAGGCCGAGGCGAGTGGATCGCGAGGTCAGGACTTTGAGACCAGCCTGGCCAACATGGTGAAACCCCATCTTTACTAAAAAGTACAAAAAATTAGGTGGTCGTGGTGGCATGCGCCTGTAGTCCCAGCTACTTGGAAGGCTGAGGCAGGAGAATTGCTTGAACCCAGGAGGTGGAGGTTGCAGTGAGCCAAGATCGTGCCATTGTACTCCAGCCTGGGCAACAGAGCAAGACTCTGTCTCAAAAAAAGCAAACAAGAATATGATTCTATAAAAAGTAATATTCAGGAGTAAAAAAAGGAAGTTCTTAAAAATTAAGAAAGTGAAAGCAAGGCTGGATGTGATGGCTGCTGCCTATAATCTCAGTGCTTTGGGAGGCCAAGGTGGGAGGATCGCTTGAGGCCAGGAGTTTGAGACCAGCCTGGCCAACATAGTGAGACCCTGTCTCTACTAAAAATTAAAAATATAAAAATTAGCTGGATGTGGTAGCACATGCCTGTAGTCCCAATTACTTAGGAGGCTGAAATGGGGGAATCACTTGAACCCAGGAGTTTGAGGCTACAGAAACCTATGATCACACCACTGTACTCCAGCCTGGGCAACAGAGCCAGATCCTGTCTTTAAAGAACAAACCAACTGGCCAGGCGCGGTGACTCACACCTGTAATCCCAGCACTTTCGGAGGCCAAGGCAGGCAGGTCACCTGAGGTCGGGAGTTTGAGACCCGCCTGACCAACATGGAGAAACCCTGTCTCTACTAAAAATACAAAATTAGCCAGGTGTGGTGGTGCATGCCTATAATCCCAGCTACTTGGGAGGCTGAGGCAGGAGAATTTCTTGAACCCAGGAAGTAGAGGTTGCAGTGAGCCAAGATCATGCCGTTGCACTCCAACCTGGACAACAAGAGCAAAACTCCATCTCAAAACAACAGCAACAACAACAAACTTAACAACCCATTTATTGAATGCTTACTATTTGCTTAGTGCTCTCCATGCATTCTCTCATTTAATCCTCATTAAAAACTCTTTGAGAAGGCACTATGGCCCCCATTATACAGATGAAGAAACCTAGGTTTGGATAGATAAAGTAACTTGCCAAAAGTGATACAGCAAAACTTTGGCAGGATTCTCATTCCAGAGCCTCCATTCCTAACTAAATTCAATCAGATAAGTGTATTAGAAGAGTTGCAATGTATTCATTTTCCAAAATTAATAGATCTGGTGAGACTTTTCTATTTTGATTTAGGTACAGTAAAATTTCCTCATTTTGTATAATTTACTGAGTTTTGACAAATATGTAGTCATATATCTACTACCCTAACCACAATATGAACACTTCTATCATCTCCCACTCTAGTTCTCTTGTGTTGCCCCTTTTGTAGTCAAACCCTCCTCCTACTCTTAACCCCTCTTCTCCATCTCTGTAGTTTTACCTTTTCCACAATGTTCCAAAAATGTAGTCATATGGTATTACCTTTTGGAGACTGTCTTCTTTCACATAGTAAAATGCATTTGAGATCCATCCATGTTGGTGTGTGTGTCTGCGATTTATTCCCTTTTATTACTGAGTAGGTATTCCACTGTAGAATGTGTTCACAGTTTGTTTATTCACTATTGAAGGACATTTAGGTTGTTTGGGGGTTTTATGATTATGAATAAAACTGTTATAAACATTTGCACACAGATTTTGGTGTGAACACAAGTTTTTGTTTCTTTTGGACGAATACCTAAGAGTGGAATTGCTGGGTGTATGTTGCCAAGTGTACGTTCAACTTTGTAAGAAACTGCCTGCTTTCCAAAGTGGTTGTTGTATCATTTTGCATTCCCACAAGCAGGGTATGAGAGATCCAATTGTCCCACATATTCACAAACATTTTAGCTATTCTAATGTGTAGTAGGAGCTATTGTAATTTTTAAATTTGCATTTCCCTAATAATCAATGATTGGGGCATGTCGTGCTTATTTGTCATTTGCTTATCTTCTTTGGTAAAGTATTTGAATCTTTTGCCCATTTAATTGATTTGTTTCCTTATTGTTGAGTTTCAAGTGTTCTTTAAGTTTCTTGACATAAATCTTTTTTCAGATATATGATTTGCAAATCACATTTTGTCCCAGCCTGTTATTTATCTTTTCATTCTCTTAACAGTGATTTTTCACAGAACAAATGGTTTTAATTTTGGTAAAAACATAACACATCTATCTTATCTTTTATGGATCATGTTTTCGGTGTCATGTCTAGGAACTCTTTGCCTATCCCAAGGTCACAAAGATTTTCTCCTATATTTTCTTCTCAAAGTTTTATAGTTTTATGTTTTACCTGTAGGTCTGTGATCCATTTAGAGTTAATTATTTTTAAGGTATAAGGTATAGGTTGAATTTTTTTGTAGATTGTTTTTTGTTTTGCATATGAGCATCTAGTTGTTCAAGCACCATTTGTTGAAAAGATCATCTTTTCTCGACTGAGTCATCCTTGTGCCTTCGCAAAAATTAATGGACCACATGGTATTTGTGTGGGTCTCTTTCTGGACTCTATTCTGTTCCATTGTTCTATGTATCTATCAATACTATACTGTCTTGATTGTGACTTCACAGTAAGTCTTGAAATCAGATAGCATTAATCTTCCAGCTGTATTTTTTATTTAAAAAATTTCTTTTGTTATACTTTAAATTCTGGGATACATGTGCAGAATGTGCAGGTTTGTTACATAGGTATACACGTGCCATGGTGGTTTGCTGCCTCCATCAACCTGTCATCTATATTAGGTATTTCTCCTAATGCTATCCCTCCCCTAGCCCCTCATCCCCCGACAGGCCCCGGTGTGTGATGTTCCCCTCCCTGTGTCCATGTGTTCTCATTGTTCAACTCCCACTTACGAGTGAGAACATGCAGTGTTTGGTTTTGTACTCTTGTGTTAGTTTGCTGAGAATGATGGTTTCCAGCTTCATCCCTGTCCCTGCAAAGGACATGAACTCATCCTTTTTTTTTTCATAGCTATATAGTATTCCTTGGTGTATATGTGCCAAATTTTCTTTATCCCGTGTATCATCTATGGGCATTTGGGTTGGTTTCAAGTCTTTGCTATTGTAGACAGTGCTGCAATAAACATACGTGTGCATGTGTCTTTATAGTAGAATGATTTATAATCCTTTGGGTATGTAACCAGTAATGGGATTGCTGGGTCAAATGGTATTTCTGGTTCTAGATCCTTGAGGAATCACCACACTGTCTTCCACAATAGTTGAACTAATTTACACTCCCACCAGCAGTGTAAAAGCGTTCCTATTTCTCCACATCCTCTCCAGCACCTGTTGTTTCCTGAGTTTTTAATGATTGCCACTCTAACTGGCATGAGATGGTATCTCATTGTGGTTTTGATTTGCATTTCTCTAATGACCAGTGATGATGAGCTTTTTTTCATATGTTTGTTGGCTGTATAAATATCTTCTTTTGAGAAGTGTCTGTTCATATCCTTCACCCACTTTTTGATATGGTTGTTTGTTTTCTTCTTGTAAATTTGTTTAAATTCTTTGTATATTCTGGATATTAGCCCTTTGTCAGATGGATAGATTGCAAAAATTTTCTCCCATTCTGTAGGTTGCCTGTTCACTCTGATGATAGTCTCCTTTGCTGTGCAGAAGCTCTTTAGTTTAATTAGATCCCATTTGCCAGTTTTGGCTTTTGTTGCCATTGCTTTTGTTGTTTTAGTCATGAAGTCTTTGCCTATGCCTATGTCCTGAATGGTATTGCCTAGGTTTTATTCTAGGGTTTTTATGGTTTTAGGTCTTACGTTTAAATCTTTAATCCATTGTGAGTTAATTTTGTCTAAGGTGTAAGGAAGGGGTCCAGTTTCAGTTTTCTGCATATGGCTAGCCAGTTTTCCCAACACCGTTTATTAAATAGGGAATCCTTTCCCCTTTGCTTGTTTTTGTCAGGTTTGTCAAAGATCAGATGGCATTAGGTGTGTGGCGTAATTTCTGAGGCCTCTGTTCTGTTCCATTGGTCTGTATATCTGTTTTGGTACCAGTACTATGCTGTTGTGGTTACTGTAGCCTTGTAGTATAGTTTGAAGTCAGGCAGCTTGATGCCTCCAACTTTGTTCTTTTTGCTTAGGATTTTCTTGGCTATGTGGGTTCTTTTTTGGTTCCATGTGAAATTTAAAGTAGTTTTTTCTAATTCTGTGAAGAAAGTCAGTGGTAGCTTGATGGGGATAGCGTTAAATCTGTAAATTACTTTGGGCAGTATGGCCATTTTCATGATATTGATTCTTCCAATCTATGAGCATGGAATGTTTTTCCATTTATTTGTGTCCTCTCTTATTTCCTTGAGCAGTGGTTTGTAGTTCTCCTTGAGAAGAGGTCCTTCACATCCCTTGTAAGTTGTATTCCTAGGTATTTTATTTTCTTTGTAGCAATTGTGAATGGGCGTTCACTCATGATTTGGCTCTCTGTTTGTCTATTATTGGTATATAGGAATGCTTGTAATTTTTGCACATGGATTTTGTATCCTGAGACTTTGCTGAAGCTGCTTACCAGCTTAAGGAGATTTTGAGGTGAGACAATGGGGTTTTCTAAATATGCAATCATGTTGTCTGCAAACAGAGATAATTTGATTTCCTCTCTTCCTATTGGAATGCCCTTTATTTTTCTCTTGCCTGATTGCCCTGGCCAGAGCTTCCAATACTACGTTGAATAGGAGTGGTGAGAGAGGGCATCCTTGTCCTTGTGCTGGTTTTCAAAGGGAATGCTTCCAGTTTTTGCCCATTCAGCATGATATTGGCTGTGGGTTTGTAATAAATAGCTCCTATTATTTTGAGATACATTCCATCAATACCTAGTTTATTGAGAGTTTTTAGTGTGAATGGGTGGTTGAATTTTGTTGAAGACCTTTCCTGCATCTGTTGAGATAATCATGTGGTTTTTGTCATTGGTTCTGTTTATGTGATGAATTACATTTATTGATTTGCGTATGTTGAAGCAGCCTTGCATCTCAGGGATGAAGCTTACTTGATCGTGGTGGATAAGCTTTTTGATGTGTTGCTGGATTTGACTTGCCAGTATTTTATTGAGGATATTCACATCAAATGTTCATCAGGGATACTGACCTGAAATTTCCTTTTTTTGTTGTGTCTCTGCCAGGTTTTGATATCAGGATGATGCTGATGTATCATCTATGTATCTATCTCTACTATACTGTCTTAATTGTGGCATCACAGTAAGTCTTCAAATCAGATAGTATTAATCTTCCAGCTGTATTTTTCATTTTTAAAATTGTCTTACCTATACTAGTTTCTTTGCTTTTCTACATAAATTTTGCTCTTCTGGTTTCTTGACCTTTAATAGCTATAGAAAATCCCACTGTGATTTGGTTTGACATTGGATTGAATGTATAAATTGACTTGGGGAAAGATGACTTTTTTTTTTTTTTTTGTGACGGAATTTTGCAATTATTGCCCAGGCAGGAGTGCAGTGGCATGGTCTCGGCTCACCGCAACCTCCTCCTTCTGGGTTCAAGCAATTCTTCTGCCTCAGCCTCCCGAATAGCTGGGGTTACAGGCATGTGCCACCACGCCTGGCTAATTTTGTATTTTTAGTAGAGACGGGGTTTCTCCATGTTGGTCAGCTGGTCTCTCACTCCCAACCTCAGGTGGTCCACCCGCCTCAGCCTCCCAAAGTGCTGGGGTTACAGTAGTGAACCACCGCACCCAGCCACAAAGATGACCTTTTAACAATATTTGGGTCTTTCAGTCCATGAACATAGTACATCTCTTCATCTATTTAGGGATTCTTTTTTTTTTTTTTTTGAGATGGAATCTCTCTCTATTGCCCAGGCTGGAGTGCAGTGGCGCAATCTCGGCTCACTGCAAATTCCACCTCCCGGGTTCATGCCATTCTCCTGCCTCAGCCTCCCGAGTAGCTGGGACTACAGGCGCCTGCCACAATGCCCAGCTAATTTTTTGTATTTTTAGTAGAGATGGAGTTTAACTGTTTTAGCCAGGATGGTCTCGATCTCCTTACCTTGTGATCTGCCTGCCTCGGCCTCCCAAAGTACTGGGATTACAGGCGTGAGCCACCGTGCCTGGCCTATTTAGGGATTCTTTGATTTCTTTCTTTGGTGTTTCATGGTTTTTAGCATACAGTTCCTAGACCTATATTGTTAGATTTATATCTAAATATTTCTTCCCTGTTTTTTTCTTTCCCTTATTGTATGAATGGTACAGCTAATTACTAAATACTGAGTTTTTATTACTTCCATTCTTTGCTTTCTGAAGGTGTTTTCCTATCATTTAAGGTCTTTAGCAAGTAAAAGATTGTTTTTTGATGTTTGTTTTTTGAGTCATCATCTGTTTATGATTTCACAGCCCTTGCACCATTTTGTAATTATGGGAAAGCAAGTAGCTTCAAAGGATACATTTGCAGAATCTGAAAAGTGCTCTTCTCTGGATAGGAGGGTTAGATTTGAGACAGAATCCATGTGTCTTTCCTTGAGTGTCGTAGGTGTTTTAGAATTTCTTTTGTTTTGCCTATGAGAATACCATTTAATTTCTTTTACTTCAGAAAATCTAGTTTAAAGTATGGATATTAACCTTTAGCTTGATATAAATGAGGCTCTGTAGTAGGCATTCCAGGAAAAGGGGATGTTTTCTGGCTCTTTTCTCTTAGATGACTAAATAAGAAAACATTTTCTGGGAAAAGAAGAGCAGCTGGTACTCTCATTATATTTCCTTCAGTGGTTCTGTACCATCTCCTGTTCATGTTTTATTGTTGTATACCTTACACACATATAGCCAAGTAGAGAGAAGGTATTATGCTGAATACTTTAATGCTATTCATCCCATTTAGATCTTATGACAACTGGGTAAATTACACATGACAACCCTGAGCTTCAGAGTCACCTGACCAAGGTTCTATGGCTGCTTGGAGGACGTGACTTGAACATAAGTCCTCTACCACGGAGTCCCTGGCCTTTCCCTCTCAGCCTCATGACAATAAAATCGGAGAAGACTCTTAGAAGGCAAAGTTTTTGGGAGGATAGGATACTTTTGCAAATCTGCTGAAAGCTCCAGGAACTGTCCCCAAAAAAAGGTTTACGTGGGTTTCCTTAAAAAGTTCTGTAGACCTTATAGGTTTTCACAGAACCCCTTCTATGGTCTCTGGATCATAGGCTAAAAATCCATATTCAAGATCTCTTCTTTACTTGCTATTTTTTCCCCATTATTAAGAATTACTCAAGTACTGTATACCTCTTCTATGATACCAGGGAGCAAATTTCTCACTACCTATTGTGGGTGCTTGTGTGTGAGCAACTGGTAAAAGCCAGAGGCTACTCCCTCTACTCTCTTCATTCATTCTTTCATGCTCTGTGCTGCTTACTGGGGATTCAGCTGTGAATAAAGCACCATCCCTGTCCTCAAGGACTTCATGGTCTGGCGCATTTCGGAAATGGTTATGTTTGGAATGGCTGAAGTATGTTCATGTAATAGAGACAGGCAGCATGGAAGAATCTGGATTCATAGTCAGGCTTGGATTCAATGTGAGACACGTTACTACTGAATTATCAGAGGGGCCTTTGTATCAAGCGAATAATGATACTAACACCTACCTTACATCCTTTACAAATGAGAGCTTTTCTTGGTAAAAATGACTTCTTCTGAAAATTAAATACATGTAAAGTCCTGAGAAGAATACTTGTTGCAGACTAAGCCATTAATAAAGGTTACCCATTATTAACAATTAAAATATTTTATTCAACAAATATTTGAGAGGGAAATCAATGCTATGAGTCAGGTCCCATTAATAGAGATGGATGCATAAAGTCATGTCATAGTGCAACACAAACTTTGATATTTAAGATCTACGCTCACTAATGCCCAGTAAGATTTTACTAAAAACTGATTTAAATCGTGAGTAGAAATTATATTAGGTGGTGCATTTTTTCTTACTTGCTAAAAGCTGAACGTGTTTTTCTTTTGTTGTTTGGTGTTTACCTGTTAGAATTCAGTTTATAAGGGGCCACATAGGTATTTCCTCAGGAAGATAACGTCCTCAAGATTTCCATGGCATAATTTGTGACCGGATTAAGTTATGCCACCTTTGAAGTCGGTCACAGCCTGAAAGCACAAGAAGTTGTGTACAAAGGAACCCATCAAGTCTCCTTCTTTCTCTGGAAGCATCCGAGCAGTGAGGCCAGTACAGTCTGTTTGGCACAGTGGCTGCTCTCGGCTGGCCAGGGGCCCTCCTGCTGCTGGGCAGAGGATGTGCCAGACCTTTGCTTGCAGCTAAGCAAAGCCTGCCTGCAGTTCTGCTCGTGGTTAACTGCGGCCTTGCAACTGTGTACCACAGCCTACTGGTTTAGTTGCAATCTCTTTTTCCTTAATATTTTCCATCTGGCCAAAAATGACCTATAAAGACAGACACAAACCAGGGTTTGAATTATGGGGAGTGTGATGCTGAAATGTTTCCAAATCACACTCTAGAACTTGTAGTCCTGGGCAGCTGCCTTTGCATATGGGACAGAAGGAAACTTTTCTCAAGTTGGTTTGCAAAGCACTGAGTCACATCAAAGACCTGAGCCATTCAGCTTTTAAGTGTTTTAAAAGACTTCATAAATTCCTTCTCTGTTACTGAATTTTAGCATTTAACTCGCAATTCTGCTACTGATATTGAACATTTTTGAGCAAAAATATGATGAGGGTCACAAGAGTGTTTCATATCCAACTTCTAAATTTTTAGCTATATCTAAAGCTTTAACAATTAGTGAAGCTTGGGCATAATTGGTGTCATTGTGCTCTGAATGGTGTTACAATTGTAGAGATGTTTTATTATAAATTTAGAACTCATTGAAACAGATTTCAAAAATGAGTAAGAGTTGCTTTTGAATTTCTCTTTGCAAAGAATTTTCCTGAAGATGCATTTGTTAATGGTTTTGAGCCAGATTGAAATGGTATGCAATAAAGCCGTCTCATATTTTTGTGTCATTAGAAGCCAATTTAGAATATTTGTCAAAATTAGAATGGAAGTTCAGATTTGGAAAATTTTTGTATCAGCTATCAGAGCAGTTGGGGATGATTTGTGTTTTTTACAGCTTGATTCGTTTGAGAATTGCTATTCTTCTTAGTCTTTATTTTCAGAATATCCCTTAGTCTAAGAAAGACGAGATGCTTTTCCCTTTTTGGAAATGATGTGTGGTCAGAGAGGTTATGGTTTGGCTTCCGTGGCACCGCCTTGAAGAGAAAGCTGGGGAGGCCTGGCCAGACGTTTTGATGCTCAGACCTCAAGTCCATGCTGCCACCTCCTGTCTGCATCCTAGCTTTCATTTTAAATCAACCAGGCTTTTCTTCAGAAGTCTGCTCAATGACTTTTTTTTTTTTTTTTAATTTTATGCTTCTCTGTCCTCTCTTTTATTTCTGTCTTCTCCTCCCCTCTCTTTCCCCTCACTCCAGGTGGTTAACTCTTTGTGCCAAAGTTGAAGTCAGATTTGGCCTGGAGCCAACATTGAGAATTCAGTGTGTTTATTTTTCAGTACCTCTAAAGGTTGAAATTCATGCTGAAGTCACATTAGGAAATTTAGGTATGTGTGGTTTTAGAAGCTGATTAGATGCTCCACAGATGTGATCTCCTGGATGCTCCCTCCCTTCAGCCTCCCTCGGTGAGTTGTGCTTCTTTTCTGTTGTGGCTCTCAACTTCCAGTTCTGGGGTTAGGATGAGATATGCAGGTTAATTGGAGCAACCCAGTTGACTTTAAGAATGGGAGTGAGCACCAAGCACTATGACTACAAAGGTTAGACTAGTTCAGTGCCTTTGAAGAGGGAAGTGAAGAACGGAGGGAAATTTGGATGTTCCTCTTTAACAAGCTGAGCAGCAAATAAAGATCACACTAGAATATGATGGGTGTTAGGTATCACCTATTCATTCATTCAGTAGATATTGGTTTAGTCAACATATTGCATTCTACTATGAACCAAGCAATGTAGTTGGCACTGGAGACAGAGAGATGACATGTCCTTGTGGAAGAGATGGTCAGACTAAAAACCTCGATGTGGTAAGTATATACAAGCATGATTCCCTGAGGGAGGTGTATTAGTCTGTTTTCACGCTTCTGATAAAGACATGCCTGAGACTGGGAAGTAAAAGAGGTTTAATGGACTTACATGGCTGGGGAGGCCTCACAATCATGGCAGAAGGCAAGGGGGAGCAAGTCACGTCTTACATGAATGGCAGCAAACAAATAGAGCTGGTGCAGGGAAACTCCCATTTTTAAAGCCATCAGATTTTGTGAGACTTATTCATTATCACAAGAACAGCATGGGAAAGACCACCCCCATGATTCAGTTACATCCCACAGGGTTGCTTCCATGACACATGGGAACTGTGGGAGTTACAGTTAAAGATGAGATTTGGGTGGGAATGCAGCCAAACCATATCATTCCACCCAGGCCCCTCCAAAATCTCATGTATTCACATTTCAAAACCAATCACTCCTTCCCAACTGTTCCCCAAAGTCTTAACTCATTTCATCATTAACTCGAAAGTCCACAGTCCAAAGTCTCATGTGAGACAAGGCAAGTCCCTTCTGCCTATGAACCTATGAAATCAAAAGCAAGTTAGTTACTTCCTAGATACATTGGGGGTACAGGAATTGGGTAAATACAGCCATTGCGAATGGGAGAAATTGGCCAAAACAGAGGGGCTATAGGCCCCATGCAAGTCTACAATCCAGCAGGGCAGTCAGATCCTAAAGTTCCAAAATTATCTCCTTTGACTCCATGTCTCACATCCAGGTCACGCTGATGCAAAAGGTGGGTTCCCATGGTCTTGGGCAGCTCTGCCCCTGTGGCTTTGCAGGGTACAGCCTCCCTCCTGGCTGCTTTCATGGGCTGGTGTTGAGTATCTTCAGCTTTTTCTAGACACACAGTGCAAGCTCTCAGTGGATCTACCATTCTGGGGTCTGGAAGATGGTGGCCCTTTTCTCGCAGCTCCACTAGGCAGTGCCTCGGTAGGGACTGTGGGAGCTCCAGCCTCACATTTCCCTTCTGCACTGCCCTAGCAGAGGTTCTCCATGAGGGCCCCACCCCTGCAGCAAACTTCTGCCTGGGCATCCAGGTATTTCCATACATACTCTGAAATCTAGGCGGAGGTTCCCAAACCTCAATTCTTGACTTCTCTGCACCTGCAGGCTTAACACCTCTGGAAGCTGCCAAGGCTTGGGGCTTCCACCCTCTGAAGCAACAGCCTGAGCTGTACTTTGGACCCTTTTAGTCACAGCTGGAGTGACTGGGACACAGGTCACCAAGTCCCTGGACTGCACCCAGTACAGGGACCTTGGGCCCAGCCCATGAAACCATTTTTTCCTCCTAAACCTCTGGGCCTGTGATGGGAGGAGCTGCCGCAAAGGTCTCTGACATGCCTTGGAGACATTTTCCCCATTGTCTTGGTGATTAACATTCAGCTCCTCATTTATGCAAATTTCTGCAGCTGGCTTGAATTTCTCCTCAGAAAAATGGGATTTTCTTTTCTGTTGTATTGTCAGGCTGCATATTTTTCAAACTTCCATGCTTTCTTTCCCTTTTAAAACTGAATGCTTTTAACAGCACCCAAGTCACATCTTGAATGCTTTGCTGCTTACAAGTTTCTTCTGCCAGATACCCTAAATCATCTTTCTCAAGTTCTCAAATTGCACAGATCTCTAAAGCAGGGGCAAAATGCTATCAGTCTCTTTGCTAAAACACAACAAGAGTCATTTTTGCTCCAGTTCCCAGCAGGTTCCTCATCTCCATTTGAGACCACCTCATCCTGGACCTTGTTGTTCATATCACTATGAGCATTTTTGTCAAAGCCATTCAACAAGTCTTCCTAGAGAAGTTCCAAACTTTTCCACATTTTCCTGTCTTCTTCTGAGCCCTCCAAACTGTTCCAATCTCTGCCTGTTACCCAGTTCCAAAGTCACTTCTACATTTTCAGGTATCTTTTCAGCAATGCCCTGCTCTACTGGTACCAATTTACTGTATTAATCTGTTTTCACACTGCTGATAAAGACATACCCTAGACTGGGAAGAAAAAGGGGTTTAATGAACTTACAGTTCCACATGGCTAGGGAGGCCTCACAATCATGGCAGAAGGCAAGGAGGAGTAAGTCATGTCTTACATGGATGGTAGCAGGCAAAGACAGCTGGTGCAGGGAAACTCCCATTTTTATAGCCACTAGATCTCATGAGACTGATTCATTATCATCAGAACAGCATGGGAAAGACTTGCCCCCATGATTGGATCACCTCCCACAGGGTTGCTCCCATGACACGTGGGAATTAGGGGAGTTACAATTAAAGATGAGATTTGGGTGGGGACACAGCCAAACCATATCATGAGGTAGCTCACTTAAGTTGGTGGAGATGGGAAATGGGATGAAACCTGAAGAGCAACTAAGAATGTTACCCAGGTGGATGGGGAGCTGGGACAGGAATGGGAGAGAAGGCAGAGCATGATAGGCAGGTTGGACAGCACAGGCAGAGGCCCGGGACAGAGGGAGTGGTGGAGCATTCAGTATGCCTGGAGCAGAGGGGAATGGCAGGAAGTGAGGCTGGAAGGACCAGGGAGTAAGGACCTCACAGGCCATGTGGTGGCTTTTGGACTTGATCCTGAAGTCAGTGAAGAGTGACTTGGAGAATCTTAAGGAAAGGGATGACATAATCAGATTTGTGTGTTAGAAAATCATTTTGGCTGTAGTGTGGAGGAACCACTTACAGGTGAGGTGAGAAGTTGCGGGGATCTGCATTGGGGCAGAGAGGGAGGGGAAGAGTCGGTGTGGAGAGTAAGTGAGCAAGCAGGTGAGCTTGCACTCTAAGGCTGAAGTCAGTTCTGGGTCAGACACTTGGAAGGAGTATCATTTATGATCTGAAAGTCCTGCTTTTTATACCTAACCCCCTAGCATTCTGCTTTTTAAATGATCATGGGATGTTTGATAAACGAATGCATGAATACCATTTCTTTTACGTAAAGACTGGTTTAATCTTCTAATTCCATTTTGCCTAAACTAGCCTTGAGTTGTTTGTATTCCCCAAGTGTTTACTCCCAGCAAGATGGAGGCAGCCCATGCATGCTGGATGGCAGCAGGAAGTCAATCTTGGATTTCAGAAATTGCCATAGATAAGAGTCAGCTGCAAATAATCATGGCCCAACCCATAAGAGACAGTGTTGGCAATGATAAAGTTAACTCTACTAAGATTAGTCTGAAAAGAATTTGCATGTATTTTGAGTAGCCCTGATAGAAGGGTGAACGTGTGTCTGTACCAGTTGCTGGGCCTAGTAAAGAGATTGTATTTTGGTGAATGAAAGGATCAGAGGGGCAAATCTCCTGATCCTTTGCTAGGCTGTGCTGTGTCCTCCACTTTGATTACATCTGAAGTCTCAGACCTATTAATGAGAACACTTTAACTGGTCTTGGACCAATCTTTCTTCCTATTCTTTTTACCTTTGTTCATTTGGGGCCTCCCTTTCTTCCCCCAGCATGCACAGACCCTCCTCCATTAAAGAATAAGAGCATTTTCCCTCAGAGCCCAGGCTGAGGCAGCTGCCTCTTCTGTCATCCCTCACTCCCACTGCCCTGTTGTTATCTTCAAGACTTAGCTGGTGGTTGCCAATCCATTGCACCTGCTCTCAGGGGCCCTCCCTGTTTGAATACTTGGTGATTTTGAGCTACATTCAGATGTAGAAGGTTCACTCTTGAAAGAAAAGCTCATGTATTTAATTGATTATTGCGGCATGGGGGAAACCGGGTAATTGAGTATATTATTCATTTGCAGTATGGAACTTAAATCAGAGCAAGCCTTTAATTATGACTTATGGTCGTTACTGAGGCAACGTGGCATGGTGAAAGGAGAGCAGGCTTTGAAGCCACAGACTTGAGTTCAAGTATTGCTGTCTTCATTTGCTACAGGTTTTGAGCATCCCTTATCTGAAAATTCAAAATCCGAAATGTTCTAGAGTTGGAAGCTTTTTGAGGGACATGACATCACAAGTGGGAAATTCCATACCTGACATTATGTGATGGGTTGCCATCCAAATCTAGTCAAAACTTTGTTTCTTGCACAAAATGATTTAAAAATACTCTATAGAAGTACCTTCAGGCTTTGTGTTATGAGGTGTATATGAAACATAAATGAATTTGATGTTTAGACTTGGGTTCCATCCTCAGTATTATCTTGCTCTCTATATGCAAATACTTCAAAATTCAAAAAAAAAAAAAAAATCTGAAAACCCTTAACACTTCTGGTCCCAGGCATTTCGGACAAGACAACTCAGTCTGCGATTTAACTGAGACTGGTATTCACTCTCTTTAAAATGAGGATTAATAATAGCAGCAGAGTCTCCGTTGTTGCAAGGATGACGATTAAACAAGATAATAGATGTCTAAGTGCCAGCTCCATGTGTGATACCCAGAGAGCACTCCCAACTGGACAGTTCAGTTCTCTTTGTGATTGTCATCCATAGCAGTGGCAGCCATAATGCAGTCAGGAGAGGATAGTCTCAGGAGTCAGAACAGGGTTTGAATCCTGGCTCAGCTGCACTTTAGCAGTGTTTGTGATACTGAGCAAGGTACCTCTGAGCCTTAGCTTATCAAATGGGAGTTATAATTCCTACCTTACAGGGCTACAAAGCTAGGGATAATGTAACCACTGTGTTAGTCCATTTTCACACGCTTATAAAGGCATACCTGAGACTAGGTAATTTTTAAGGAAAAAGAGGTTTAATGGACTCACAGTTCCTCACAGCTGGGGAGGCCTCACAATCACGATGAAAGGTGAAAGGCACTGCTTACGTGGCGGCAGGCAAGAGAGAGAATGAGAACCAAGCAAAAGGGGTTTCCCCTTAGAAAACTGTCAGATCTCGTGAGACTTATTCACTACCACGAGAATAGTATGGGGGAAACTGCCCCTGTGATTCAGTTATCTCCCACTGGGTCCGTCCCACAACATGCGGGAATTATGGGAGCTACATTTCAAAATGAGATTTGGGTAAGGACACAGCCAAACCATATTACCACTTGTGCAGAGATTAGCAAGTTGTGGACGCTCTGGGTGTTGTCCTTTGTTACTGTTGTCTGGGCTTTCCTTTGAAAAGAGCATTGTCCCAACAGAGCCTCTAGTTTCAATGGCAGTTCAGTTTGAGTCCCAAATTTTGATGAGTCTTAATGTTCCTGCAGCCAAGAGAATCCAGAAGAGAATCATTCCAGTGTTCCTCTGGACCTGGATCTCATATGAGCAATAAAATGCAAGCATACAATCCTCATTGTGAATCTGCAGGAGGCTGCTGTTTCAACTGACTTAAGAAATTTCACTGAGTATGGAAAGGATGTCAGAACTTTAGCCAGAGCTGCAACTATAATCACATTATTTTGCTGCTGCTCAGTGGAGCTAAGAAAGCTTAAGAGTATTACCATCTGGGCAAAGCTAGGCAGTGGTGAACTGTGAACTGCTTACCAACTTAACAGAAACTCTTGCTACCTCATTCATTAATTAGGCCTTTATGGCACACCTTCTCTTGGTTGCTTGGCAACCATAATAGCAGTCATTAAATTCTGTCATTTTGTATTAACCCTTTGGCCCTGGGTGGATTGGGAGCCCCCACCTTAACACTAATGCATTTTACATTAGTACGTCTACCTGGGAAATCCCATTCCCTTGACACTTCAGCTATAAAGAGCAAATAGCCAGAGTCCAAAACAGAAAAAGTTCTTTTTTTCTTCACATTAGTGTATGTGCTTTTAAGGCTTTACAAAATGTATCTGTCAGGATGGAGGCCATTTCCCAATTTGCTGACAGACAGACATAACATACACCCAGCAAGATGAAAAGACAGCTAGTTTCCCAGAAAACAGGAGCTGACTGTGACTTCTGTGGGCTTATGGAGGAAGGAGCTGGTGTGAAAACCAGATGGGAGAGTTGTTAAGAGTTGTATGTTTCCAAAATTGCCTTTGTAGCTGCTTTGCAAAAATTTGGACCATGCATGCTGGAGGGATAGGGGCTATTCCAACTACACACTGTTTTGCATTTCAACAACTGATTAGAGTGGTAGGGAACGAACTGTGTACTCTGGCAAAGTCTGTGAGGAAATGCAGTGGACACAGAGCAACCTCTGGGAGATTGTCAAGGGCTCTTGTGATGCTCTGCCCACTAGTTTACAGAAATGTGAACTAGATATAAAAGCCTTACATTAAAATAGGGCTTAGAAATTTAAACTGGAGGTATATCCTATTTTCTATAATGAGCTAAACTGATTTGAGTCTTGTGTAGTATAAGTAGAATAATTCCATTTCTCAGAAATATTAATTTTTCTCTTAG
Organism: Colobus angolensis palliatus; assembly: GCF_000951035.1. Classification (NCBI taxonomy): domain Eukaryota; kingdom Metazoa; phylum Chordata; class Mammalia; order Primates; family Cercopithecidae; genus Colobus; species Colobus angolensis. The sequence continues at coordinate 11,727,095 of NW_012122931.1, forward strand.
TGGAAGAAAACAGGAAGTATGTTAGGTTTTGGCATCAGACAAACCTAGGTTGGAATCTTCACTCTACCCAGTAGCTGTGTAATTTTGTACAGTTGCCTTTCTTTTTTATCTCTCTTTCCTTATCTGTGAAGTGGGGATAATCATTCCACTTCAGAGTATTGTTGTAAGAATTAAATGAATCACATACGTTATACATATCTCCTAGTTAAGGCATGGCCCATAGTATAGACCCCATTCATTCTTTCAACAAACAGGACTACAGTGGAGATCAAGAACCTCTCCACTCTCATGATTTTACAGTCAAGTTTAGTGTCAGATCCCCTTTGTCCCTCAGTTTACCAGCGATGCCCAGAGAAGCTGTCACTTGCCAACATATCTGACCATAGTATCCGGGTCACCTGACCACGGGGTCTCTCAAATAAATTTTATATGTAATACTGCTAAGTTTCCTAGGCTGCTATGTGACTATGTATTTACTATTTCTCAATATATTTTGGGTGGTAACTTTAGAAGGCAAAAGGAAAAGTAAAGTAAAAAGTAACCACAATTAACTAGTCCAAGTTATTAGTATCAAACTTAAAAACTAGATTAGTCATTTGCACTTATGGTTCATGTGGTTATAGTAAGGTGGGCCCTGCGAAAAATGTTGGCATCGTTTATTGAGGAGTTTAAATAAAAATTTACTCCCCTTGCCTCTGCCCCATCAAGCATGTACGTGATACTAAGAGCATCTGGGATTTAAAGTGGCTACTGTTTGTTTAAAAAGCAGTAACTTCCCTGAAGGAGTTTTGTGAGTTAGGAGAAGTCACAAAGGCAATTAATTTTGTTCTTCAGAGCAGTACCTCCACTGCATTCGTTTGTACTTTATGCAAGCTTAAATTATAACCCAGGAGCTAGCCGTACCATGATCCGATTTGATATTTACTTTTGATTTTATTAGTAGTTGTCTTTAATGGATGTCTTGTCATGTAGGTTTCCTGATTATTAGTAATTTAAATTGACTCTGAGAATGAAAGGAAACCACAGGCATGAAACTGATGGACTGTGACTACAGCAGCCTTCCAGCTTTCAAGGCAGCTGTGATGGCTCTGCAGGCTCCCTCGGTTCCCCCCTCCTTCGTCCTTTTAAAGCTTTGAACACTCTTTTAGCTAATGCTGAAAATGAGAGCTTAATACTGTTACTATATGGGAACTTTTAAAAGCAAATGGGCATCCTAAGTGTTCTTTCCTCTTTGAAGGTAAGTGTTGTGCATGCGTCTGCTCTCTACTTGATCAGATCTAATTTGACCCAGGAGTAGAGATCTGTGAAGATGCTAACTGAAAAACAATGATTGCAGGGAAAGTCATTTTCCTTGTTCTTATGCTGTATCTTTCTACCACTTTCTAGAATTGCTTACAGTAACTTTGTGAAAGGAACAGGTGAAAATTTACTTTTCTTGCCATCTTTTGGTAGTGGCCAAGATCACATGTTTCCTAAAAGAGACTGCCCCCTGGAGTGCTCCAGAGCAGCACAAGTCATGCTGTTAAAGGGCACCTGTTGTGGGTTTAAGATCCAGTGCCCATCCGGGTGTGGTGGCTTATACCTGAAATCCCAGCACTTTGGGAGGTTGAGGTGGGGGGGATTGCTTGAGGCCAGGAGTTCGAGACCAGCCTGGGCAACATGGCGAAACCATATCTCTACTAAAAATACAAAAATTAGTTGGGCATGGTGGTGCCGCCTCTCATTCCAGCTACTCAGTAGTCTGAGTTGAGAGAATCACTGGAGTCAAGGCTGCAGTGAGCTGAGGCTGCACCACTGCACTCCAGGCTGGGCCATGGGAGTGATATACTGTCTCAAAAACAAAAAAGCAAAAACAAAACAAAGCAAAACAAAACAATAAAAAACAGATCCAATGCCTACAGCATTAATTTCTCTGAGCTCTACACATATAGTTGATGATCCTGGAGTGTGAGTACTTTAGGTTAGATTTAGTTTAGTTGCTGCTGCTTAACATCTGCAAACTAGCTCTAGGTAGTTTGCTAAATAACTTTACTCACTCACTCATTAATGAAGCATGCGTTAAGTACCTCCTTTGTTTGGGCATTGATATGGGTGAATGAATGAAGAAAGGAAGTTTTATATGAGTCAATGAATGAATGAGAGTTGTACTTTCTGTCTTCAGGCAGCTCACAGTCTCTGATAAGATGATTTGACCAAGGCTCTTTTTATGTGAGTGATTTTCGAACCTGGAGCCAGTGGGATATACTGCCAACCCAGAGTCTGTAAGTCACAGTTATTTTTTGCAAGAATTGAGTATTCTCATTTGTTTTGCTAATCCAGAAAAGTTAAGTTGTAAATACATTTATTTATTTATTTATTATTATTATTATTATTATTATTTTTTTTTTTTTTTGAGACGGAGTCTCTTGTAGCCCAGGCTGAAATGCAGTGGCGCAATCTTGGCTCATGACAACCTCTGCCTCAGAGGTTCAAGCAATTCTCCCTCTCTCAGCCTCCTAAGTAGCTGGGACTACAGGTGCCCACCACCACGCCCAGCTAATTTTTGTAATTTTTAGTAGAGACAGGGTTTCGCCATGTTAGCCAGGCTGGTCTCGAACTCCTGACCTCAGGTGATTTGCCCGTCTCAGCCTCCCAAAGTGCTGGGATTACAGGTATGAGCCACTGTGCCTGGCTGTAAACAAAACATATTTTAGAAGTTAGTGAAAAATAATTTTTAAGAATCCAATGAAACCTGACTATGGAGAAATATATTCCTGGCAACCAACCTACAGACTCAGAGAAAGAACCTAGGAAGGAATCAATTTTCAATTTGTCTGTTCCCCCACTTCCTCTATTGTTTTATAGTTATGATCATTTAAAGGCACATGAATGTATGTGAAACTGTGCTGTTTTTCTCATGCTAGAGCACTTCTGGTTCTCTTACAGTAGGGCTGTCTCTGAGAGTTGTTGTTTTTTTTTACTTTTATTTTTATTTTTTTTTTGAGATGAAGTCTTACTCTATCCCCTAGACTGGAGTGCAGTGGCATGATCTCGGCTCACTGCAACCTCTGCCTCCTGAGTTCGAGCGATTCTCTTGCTTCTGCCTCCCTGGTAGCTGGGATTACAGGCATGCACCACCACACCTGGCTAATTTTTGTATTTTTAGTGGAGATGGGGTTTCACCATGTTGGCCAGGCTAGTCTCGAACTCTTGACCTTAAGTGATCCACCTGACTCAGCCTTGCAAAGTGCTGGGATTACAGGTGTGAGCCATCACACCTGGCCGATGCTTAGAGTTTTTGTCCCCGCAACCTGGTTGTAGACAAGGTCGCCTGGCAGGAGCTACCTGCACACTTTCTCAGCATTCCCCGCTGCTGGGGCTGGTATCTGTGACTGAAACAGGGTCAGCTGCAATGTGAGAGAATGCTAATCCCAGCCCACCAGAATGATTTCTTTGGAGTGTTTTGATGAAACTGCTGAGGATGTGTGCTGGTCACCACCCAAGCTGACTCCACTGACCATCCTTTCTCAAGCATAAAATGCCACTGCTTTGTCTTTCCTTTACTCAGTCAATTCTAACATGCCTACTAGGCAGGCATGCTTCTAATTGTACACACTAATTTTTAAGTACTGTTAAAAGTAAATTCCAGTTTTTAGATTGCTTTTATAAGGGGCATCATGGCATAATTTGTGATTTTTTTTTTTTTAAACTCTTCTCTCCATATGTAAAGGTATAGTGGCAAAGTCAGACAGTTCTAGAATCAAATCTTAGCCCTATCTTTCATAAACTATATGACCTTGGGCAAGATATTTCACCTCTTTGAATTTTAGTGTTTCTGTTGATGGAATGGTGACAATAATGTTATTGGTAATAATATTCTTATTGTCAAAATTAAATATGATGTATCTAAGAATTATCAACATAGTGTGAATTTTAGGAGAGTCTAATTTTTTTTTTTTTTTTAGTTATCTTATTTTAAAATGTATTCACTGTTATTTACCCCAACTTGTGGAAAACCGTGTAGGTTTCAGTGCCATTATAAGGAGTATGTGGAAAGATATGATGAAAAGCCCAAAGTCCCGTGGTCCCACTCCTATGAGCAGTTGCTGTGGAGACATGGAAATGCTATTCTGAATTGACCTAACCAGTGGTCCTGTGCTCTAATCTCTGATTCCCAGATGATAACAGATGTCTCTTAAATGATTCCAGGTGTTCTGAACATAGCAAAATCTCTTATCTGCCACATCCACAGTTACTCCTTAAAGTTCTTTTATATTACCTCTTTAATAGTATTTGAAGGATCGAGATTCCTTGACAGCTGTTGGAACTCTAACTCTCTACTTGAAGGGACTCTGCTTTTAGTCCTCAGGTGATCTCCAGACTTTCATGCTGTACCGTTTGATTCGGGCCCACATGCCAAATAGTTTTAATATGTTCTCCTTTTTTATTAAACAGGTTTTGTCATGTCCAAGAGATTTCCTGCTGATAGCAGCTATAACTTTTTCTTACCATCAAGGCATTCCCTGCCCCTTGTTAACTCTCGGTCAGGGATTTTCTGCATACTTCTCTTCAAAATATTCTCGTTGGCATCGTATAGGCGGTGAAGTTTTCCCTGACTACCTTCGGAGTTCAGTACTCCCTTTTCCATCATTTAGAGTGTTTTATGCATACTTGTAGTTTCAGGCCTTTAAAGGTCCATTTGTACTTTGGGAGACATTCTCCTTTGTCCACCTGAGCTTCGCTTCTGTAGCAGGAACTGAGGCATATAGGTAGAACTTTCTGCCAGATTAAATCTGTTGGAAATATTGAAGGCAGAATGTTGTAGTTACAGAGTTGAACTTGATTTCTAATGCCAGCTCTACATTTTAATATCCTTTTGACCTTGGGCTAGTTACTTAGTCTTTTCCCATTAGCCTGTTTTGTTAATTAATTAGTTTCTCTCCTAAACCCAGTTAAAAGAAGCCAACATTTCCACTGTTGTAACAGAGGCAGGGAGGAGGAACCAATGGCTATAGATTTCCATACGTACATCTGGTGCCTGGTCCATGTCATTGTCATCGCGGTGGTAACAGCTAATGCTTATGGTGTGTTTACTCTGTGCCAGGCACTATTCTAAATGCTCCAATATACTTGTCTTTTTAAATCTCCATCACAACCCTGTGAAGTTCATACTACTGTTATCTCCAATTTAGAAATGAATGAACAGGAGCACAAAGAGGTTAAGTAATTTACCCAAGGGGCAGAGCTACGATAAGAACACTGGCGATCTGGTTCCAGAGCCCAGACTTCCAAAAGTGTTTAATAAGTGTTTAATAAATATGTAAATATGTGTGAATGAATGAATGTGTTATTGGAAAGTTGAGGTAACTCTTGTCTGAACTTCTGTTTTCTTGATGAAGTAGGTGGTAAGATCAGATACTAAGGGTGAGGAAGAGAGAGTATGTATGAAGATTAAAGATTTGAGTATATATGGAATAGCCATGTAGGCCAACTAGTGGAAAAGGCTGGACAATGTTGAAGGCTTAGTTGATGTTGTAGATTTTATAAATGTAGAATTTTTAGAGGTATAATATGTTTGTGTGGGATTTTTCCCTAGCTATGCATTTTAGCCTAATGTAGGCACAGAGAAGGTAAATAGTGGCATTCATTCAAGGATAAGGCATTTCCATGCATCAGGGATGAAAGGAAAAGAGACACATGCCTTTTTGGTCTAGATATAATGGACCACAGAACTGAGCTGGATAAGCCAGTGGTGAAGAAAGGAGAGCCTTATACTTGAGGAGAATGAAGAGACCATTAGTGATAAGGATTAAGAACAGGTAGAAAAGGAGTTGTAAGATGAACAAACACCAGGCTAAGAAACTAGTTTCAGAATTGGGAAGTCTTAATTAGTGATTTTAGAGGCAGGGCAGGTTTGGTAATGGGAAGGTTAAGGGGAGACTAAAGAGTAGGTGACTAGGATGCAGTAAAGAAAGAGGTCAGAATGATGAGGTCATTGAAGCCCCTGAGAGCCAGGGTGTTGAATGACTGCCCCCATCAACTGTGCACATGGTAGTTGTACGCAGTAGGTAGGATAGTAGCAGTGGACTCGAAAGACATGGCTTCCTTGAATTTATATATATATATTTATGTGTGTGTGTGTGTGTGTGTGCGCGCGCGCGCGCGTGTATATATATATATATATATTATTATTTTTTTTTTAATGAGGCTTTCTAGATGACTCAGCAGTGTAGCTGCACTCATGTTATCTTTTCTTGTTTGGCGAGTGACTAGAAAGGATTCTCTAGAGTGGTAGCCCTGTTGAACTCAGCCTTCAGAATTCAGCATTCAAACTCCAGTAGGGATTTCCCAGTTGATTGTTGCCCGTAACTAAAGAAAAGGCCTTCAAAACTCTTATTACATGCTGCCTTTTTGCAAAATTTCATTTGTGGTGTAAAAAGACAAAACAGGACACACAAGCAAAAGCCTTTATATCACAATATCCTATTATTACCTTTTCTTAGATTTTATATTTTTACACATGCACACTTTTTAAATTAGTGAAAAACATTTGTATGTATCCAAGGATTATTTAGAGCTAGGTAAAGAATTTGGAAGTGCTTTTGTAGTTCTTAGGTCTGTTGGAAATTTGGACATCATCATGATGTGATGAAAAGAGTATTAACTTTGAAAGCAGAAAGACCTGGTTCAAATACTAGTTCTACCACTTGTTACCACTTGGCTATTGTGAAAAAGTTATTAAACCTTGCTGAGTGTTGGATTCTTTATCTCTAGTGATAATTCTTAATTCATTGAGTTATGACTGGGATAGGTAAATATATGGCACACAGTGGTTGCTGAACAAATATTAGTTTTTCCTTTCCAATACCGTTCTTCCCTTTATTCAGGTGAATTTTGGATTATTTGTCTTGAGGAAATCTTGGTTTTTCAAGTTCCTTAGAAATCCCAAATGGAAACTGTCATATATTTTCCAGCTCTCATGAATGTGGCTAGTTTTTAGGAGAAGCTTCAATAGGGACTGTGGGACTGTCAGCAGTGTAGTTTACAATGCAGGCACATGATATCTGCCGGAATTGGCCACTGCAGAGGTTAGGGTGTGTGGGTGGGCCATCACTGAGCAGCAGGCCATATAGCAAGGCAGTAGCAAGCTAGGATGCTAGAGGAAGGCAGGATCTACAGAAAACTTATAGGGACATGGGGAAGTAAGAGATCAGGGATGGAGGGTAAGAGGCCTCTGACCTTTGTTCTCTAAGGTCAAGTTCAGACTGTGGCAAAGCAGAATCAGTGCTGTGTCAAGCCAAGCATAGAGACTCAAGGGGAATTCAGAATGGGGAAAATGAGGCAAGAGAAATGCTCTAACACATTAGAGCAGAGTTGATCCCAGCATAAGAATCAGTGCTTGATCATTATGAGAATTCTATCCAAAAGGCACAAGAACAAAGAACATAACTTCTCACCTAGAAACTGGGGCACTGGTGCTCAGAGAGGAGCCTGGGTCAGGAGTAGGGTTGGGAAAGAGAAGTCCTGGGAACAGAGGAGGCCTTAGTTAGAGGGTCTGCTAAGCTGGCAGGGGATCTGTCTGCTCCATTTAGGCCTTCTTCCTCAGAGGGTTGCAGAAATGCTAGCATCTCCACTTTTTAGACATAGAACAGACTTGACCACTTTCAGTCCTGCTGGTTTGTAGAGTGACAGCTCTTGATATGCTGACCAGCTGGCTCAAAGTCGATTCTAGGGAAATGGTAGGCAGCCTACTGATAGCCAAAAGGGGTTGAGGCAGGGGGAGTTATCCCAGTACTGTAAATGAAATGCAAGTATGTTTAACCCATGGTCATCTATTTAGTGTATCATACATAACAGTAAAGTCAAAGCCAATGACCTGAATAAATCAAGTGGTGTTTTCTTAAGAGGTGAGGATTCAGTTAAAAGCAAAATTCAAGTCTCAGGTACTGAGAATGCTAAAACAGAAGGCTCCACTAGTCTTTTCTTTTTTTGTTTTTAAAAATTCCCAATTATGTAATCAATACATGCTCATTGCTCATCCTACTCCCCCTGCCAGACTGAAGGTGCTATAAGAAACTAGAAGAAGAAAAAACCCCACATAACCCTACCATCTGCATGCAACAATGATGACATATTCTTTTATTTTTTATATACTTGTAATATTTTATATGTGGTTACCTAAAATTTATTTTATTTTTCTGGTCATGAATATACTTAGACTCTGAAGTAAATGTGCAACATGCTAAAAAACTGAAGAAAATGGCCCAAAATTCCATCTACCCAGAGAATTTATGCTTCCAAAAATATGGTGCAAGCAGTGCATCAATATTTTCCTTGTAAATAGTTAAAATAACATATAAATATGTAATTAATATGGGTATAATGCAAGTTTCCTTTGACCACCTCTCAGTTCGAGTCCTCTATCCAGAACAGAACTCTTATACATAAATAATTATTACATATATTCTTTCATATGTATCTAATTATATAGCATATATGTAAGGTAACGATAAAATAAACACCTGAGAGTCTATTCCCCAACCTAAGAATATGACCATTAACATTAAAACTGCTCCTGTTGGTGGACCACATGGGTTGTTCCCAATTTTTTCTTTTCTTTTTTCTTTTGCTATAGCAAACACTGCTATTATGAAGCCTCAGAAAAGAAATTCTGCAATCTGCTATCACCACATCTCACCCACCTGCAAGTTTACCCATATATGCTACCTTCTCCCCTGTTATCATGAATGCACTTTCCACGTTCCCAGCAAGAGCAAAACCATGCATCCACGCACTAGATTCCATCCCCTTTCATCTACTAAAGACATGATTCCATCAGTTCTCCTCTTCTCATTCTGAATTATTTTCCCCTCTCTACTGGATCTTCCCCTCATTGTGGAAGCATGTAGCTATTTCTCCTATCTTAGTGGGTGGGAGTAGGAAAACATCCTCTTGGCCTAATATTGCTCTCCCATTAGTTCTCTATTTCCTCTTCCCTTTACAGCAAAATTCCTTTTAAAAGTTGCTGAATTTGTTGTCTTCAGTTCCTTTCCATTGTCTCCACTGAAGCCATTCCAATCAGACTTCCACTCCCACCACCCCTCTGAATCTGCTCTTGTCATGGTTATCAGTGACCAAAAATGTGATTAATTCTCCGTTCTCCTCTTTCTTGATCTGTTTGACACAATCACTGTCTTCTTTTTGATATATTTTCCTCATATGACCTCCAGGGAACCCTATTTTCCTGATTTCCTGCAACTTCCTTGGCTTTTCTTTCTGTCTCCTTTGCCAGTTATTCCATACCTCCCCAAAGTGTTAAATGGTGCTTCCTTCCAGAGCTCAGTCCTCAGGCTTCTTTTTTTTTTCTTTTTGAGATGGAGTTTCACTCTTGTTCCCCAGGCTGGAGTGCAATGGTGCGATCTCGGCTCAATTTGAGCCTCCCAGGTTCAAGCAATTCTCCTGCCTCAGCCTCCCTAATAGCTGGGATTACAGGCATGTGCCACCACACCCAGCTAATTTTGTATTTTTAGGAGAGACCGGGTTTCTGCATGTTGATCAGGCTGGTCTTGAACTCCTGACATCAGGTGATCCGCCCACCTCGGGCTTCCAAAGTGCTGGGATTACAGGCATGAGCCACCGCGCCTGGCCCTCAGCTTCTTTTCTTTAAATATATTTACTCCCTTCATTGCACCCAGTGTCATGTCATGTCTGTTAATACCTTCCAACAACTCCCAGAATTAAATAGCAATCTCAAACCTGGACTTTTCCCTTGAACTCCAGCTGCTTACACCTTCTCTTGGCTATCTGATAGGCATTTTTATATAACACATCCAAAATTCAGAGTCTGATTTTTCTCCTTAACCCTATTCTCAGGCTTCCCCATCTCAGTTAAGGGCAGGACAATACCTTTTTTACATTTGATAATGCCAAAATTCTTGGAGTTATTCTTGACCCTTTTTTGTCCACACACTTTATATCCAAGCCATCCACAAATTCAGCCATATCTTATATTGAAAATTATCTTGGGAGGCAAAAGCAGGCGGATCATGAGGTCAGGAATTTCAGACCAGCCTGGCCAACATAGTGAAACCCCATCTCTACTAAAAATACAAAAAGTAGCTGGGTGTGGTGGCGGGCACCTGTAATCCCAGCTACTTTGGAGGCTGAGGCAGGAGAATCACTTGAACCAGGGAAGCGGAGGTTGCAGTGAGCCAAGATCGTGCTGCTGCGCTCCAGCCTGGGCAACAGTGCAAGACTCTGTCTTAAAAAAAAAACAGAAAGAGAAAAAAACGAAAAAATTGTCTAGTATCTGTTCATGCAATTCCACCTCCACCACTACCACCCTGGTCCAAGCCAACACCATTTCTTGCTGCATTGTTAGAAATGGTGTCCCTGTTTCTAATCTTAACCTCCTAGATGCAGCTTTTCTCATGCTGCATTTCTCATCTGATCCCAGAACACAAAACAGTATTTGAATGACACTATTTTCTCAGTTCTCCAAGGGTGGTACATATTATTCTTGCTGTGTCGATTACTGTAGTCTTTATATATATCTAGTTCTCTACTTCTTCCTTTCTTCTTGGATGTTCTGCTTTTCTTGTTACTGTGCATTTCCATGTAAATTTTAGATTCAATAATATTATCAAGTCTCATAAAAACCAGGTTGAAATTTTCACTGAATACAAATAAGTCTTGAGTGAATTGATGCCTTTATGTTAATGAGTTTTCCTACCCAATTCTTGAACATGGTGTCAGTTTATTTAGATTTTATTTTAATATCTTTTAAAAACACTTCAATGTGTCTTCCATAATGGTCCTACATATCTTTGCTTCATTTTTTTCCCCCTAAGGACCTATGTTTTTGTGGGTTCTATAAATGGCATATATTTTTAATTACATTTTTCTGTTCTTGTGTTGTTTAGAAACTCAATTGATTTCTGAATATGGATCTTTTGCCCAGCTACCTAATTCTAGTAGTTTATTATATATCCTTTTGGATTTCAGATATAAAATTACATAATTTGTAAATAACCACTTTACCTTTTTTCCCCCTTTCCTATTCTTTGTACTCTTTATTTCCTTTTCTTGTCCAGCTGTGCTGCTTAGTATCTTCAGTACAATGTTGAGAGTAGAAGTAAAATAGTGAATATACTTTTATTGTTCTTCATTTTAAAGAAAGTATATTAGCATTTCTCCAGTAAGTCTTAAATATTCTTTCTTAGATTAAGGAGATTCTTCTTTTGCTCTTGTTTTACTTACTTGCCACAAATGAGTATGTCTAATTGTTACTCTTAAACTAATTAACTTATTTGCTCTTGCTGTCTTCACAATGCTTTGTCTCTGATGTGGTTTTTTTTTTTTTTTTAATTCATCTTGTGTGGGATTTCAGCAATTCTGGAACATTCTCAACCATTATTTCTTTGACTTTTGATGCTTCTTTTTCTTATTATTTCCTTCGGGAAATTTGATTAGAATACATTAGGCCTTTTCACTCTCTTTCATGTTGCTTATTTTCCTTTTTCAATTGTTTCTTCTTGTCTATTTAGATCACATTATGAATAATGTATCTGGGCTTATCTTCCAGCTCACTAATGCCACCTTTACTTGTGTCTAATCTTTTCATTTTGTGATGTTCCGTTTGGTTCTTTTAGAGATCTGCTTTGTTTGTAGTTTTTCCCCACTCCCCCACCATTGTCAATCATTCCTTTAAAAAATGAAAAACTAAGTTTTTTACATGCATTAAACACTTTTTTTTTATTCTGTATCTGATTATTTTAGTTGTCCACAAAGCTTTATTTGTAGGAATTTGGGGAGGTGTGGGGCTTGGCTAAAATTGAATCCTTCTAGAGTATATTTATATTTCAACTATGCTTCTGGCTATTACCTAGGAATACTAATAATTTGGGTTCTCTATATCTATGTTTGCCATTTTATGAGACCATGATAGGTGAATTTGGATTGCAACTCCATGTGAGAGCATACTTTTAGTTAGACATGTCATTGGAGATAATTTGCTTTTACCCTGCTACAGTGTCAAGAATGAAGAATTTTCTGCTGATAGAATTTATTCGGAATTTTTTATCCTTACACTAAAGATGTAGCCCTTGAGCACCTAAGCATTAGGCTGTAGTGTACTTAAGAGATTTCTAGGCTTTATCTCCTTTCACCTCTGCCCTGTGTCTCCATCATTTTGGGAGCTCAAAGTGTTCACGGTTTGGCAAAGAGCTTCAGGGATAAAAGCTAGCTTTATTGCTTGTTTACCTTTCTGAGTTCCAGTTTTTTCCATTTTATTTTTACGGCCTCTAGAGTGTTTACTTTTTACCAGATTAGGAATATTTTTAAAGATGGTATGTGAAAATATATAATCTGGCATTAAGTTGTATCAGTTTGGAGAGTTTTCAAAATATCTAATCTTCCATAGGCCAAAATGGATGAACTAAAGAAATGAAAGTATGTATAAATATAAAATATACATTTACATACACTAAAATTCACCAATTTTAAGTGTACAATTTAATGAGTTTGACAAATGTATGCAGATGTATAACCACTACCATGGTCAAGATACAGAACGTTTCTGTCACTCCCAGAAGTTTTCTGTGCCCCTTTTTAGTCACTCCAATCTTCCCTGGCCCCAAGCAAGCACAAATCTGTTTTCTTTCATTGTCAATTAGCTTTATCTTTCCTAGAATTTTATTTAAATGGAAAGGAGTACAGCATGTACCCCTTTGTGTCTATCTTCTTTTGCTCAGCATAACATTTTTCAGATTCATTCATGTTACTTATATATGAGTAGCTTGTTCTTTTTGGTAAGGACTTATTACTGCCATTTTAATTGTTTTCTAGGTTCTTTCTTTCTTCCTCTCTTACTGTCTTCCTTTGTGGTTGAGTGATTTTTCTATAGTAGTATGTTTTGATTCTTTGCTTTTTATTTTTAGTGTATCTATTATAGTTTTTTTGCTTTGTAGTTACCATGAAGCATATAAAAGACATAACTATAACAGGTTATTTTAAGCTGATAACAACTTAACTTTGATCACATGGAGACAAAAAACTCTGTACTTTAACTCTACCTCCTACCCGGACATTTTGAAATTTGATGTCATAATTTACATCTTTTTATAATGTATATCTCTTAACAAATTATCATAGTTATTTTTTAGGCTGGGTGTGGTGACTCCCACTTGTAATCCTAGGTGGATGGATCACTTGAGTCCAGGAGTTCGAGACCAGCGTGGGTAACATAGTGAAACCCCTTCTCTACTAAAAATACAAAACAAAGAAATTAGGCATGTGTGGTGGTGCATGCTTGTGGTCTCAGCTACTTGGGAGACTGAGCCAGGAGAATCGCTTGAACCCAAGAGGCAGAGGTTGCAGTGAGCCAAGATTGCGCCACTATACTCCAGCCTGGGCTACAGGGAAAGACTCTGTCTCAAAAGAAAAGAAAATTATTGTAGTTATTTTTAAAATAGTTTTGTCTTTTAAGGTACATACTTATGATATAAGGGACTTACCACCATTACGGTATTAGAGTGTTATAAATTTGACTGTATACTTACTTTTACTTTCAGATGTTTTATGTTATTTATTAGCATCCTTTTTGTTTCAGCTTAAGGAACTCCCTTTGGCACTGCTTGTAAGACTGGTGATAGTGAACTCCCTTAGCTTTTGTTTGTCTGGAAAAATCTTTCTCTCCCCTTCATTTCTGTAGGGCAGATTTGCTGGGTACAGTATTCTTGGTTGACAGTATTTTTCCTGCAGCACTATAAATATATCATCCCAGTCTTCCCTGGCTTATAACGTTTCTGCCCAGAAGTTTGCTGCTGGGTGTCTTGGAACTCCCTTATATATTATTTTCTTCTTCTGTTGTTGCTGCTTTCAGGATTTTCTCTTTGTCTTTGATCTTTGACAGTTTGATTAGATTCTATCTTGGGGTAGTCTTATTTGAATTGAATCTGATTGGAGGCTTTTGACCTTTCTGTACCTGGATATTTGTATCTTTCTGTAGGTTTGGAAAGTTTTCTGCTATTATTTATTTAAATAAGCTTTCCTACTTCTATATCTTTCTCTACCCCTTCTTGAATACCAGCAACTCATACATTTGCTCTTTTGATGCCATTCCGTAAATCTCATAAACTTTCTTCATTCCTTTTTTTTTTCTTTTTTCTCCTCTGATTGTATATTTTCAGATAACCTGTCTTTGACTTCACAGATTTTTTTTCCTTCTGCTTAACCAGGTCTGCTGTTGCTTTTCTCTATTGCATTTTTATTTTGTCTTTTGTATTTTTCACCTCCTGAAAAATGTTTTAAAAAATTATTTTAGGCTCTGTTAAATTTCTAATTCTGGTCACTTACTGTTTTTCTCATTTCATTGAATTGTTTCTTGAAGTTTATTGAGCATCTTTAAAATAGCTATTTTGGATTCTCTATCAGGCAGTACGTACATCTCTATCTCTTTAGGGTCAGTCACTAGTACCTTATTTTGTCTGTTTAGTGACAACATGTTTCCCTGATCCTTGTAGTTATGCATCAACTTTCTGTGCGTTGAAGAAGTAGGTACTTATTCCAGTCTTTGTAAGCTTTTGTGGCTTTGTTTTGGAACCTCCTTCAAAAGTAAGCCTGTTCAGAGTTTCTAGGCAGGTTGTCTGGTCTGGTCCCTAATCCTCTGATTGCTGGGGTAGCTTAGCATGCTAAGCCCATGGCTACCAAGGCTGGTACAGCACTGGGATGTAACTGAAGCCCTTGGCTGCTGAGAGTCTGCCTGTTGCTGTGGGTTATTTATAGCCTAAGGCCACTGTAGTCACCTGGCAGTGATGCAGGCCAGAACTCAAATCTGTGTCATAGGGGCTGCAGGTCTCTGTCTGGTGCTGGGGTGGGTCTAGAAGCTCAGTTCACAGGTATCAGCCTGGAGTTAGAGGCCCTAGGAGTCTGTCTGATGCTGGGTTTTATGGTGGCGGGCCCAGTACTGGGGACCTAGGCAAAGTCTTACACTTATTTCTGTCTCTTTCCCCCAGGCAGATGGTATCTCTTTCCACTGCCTGAGGTAAGGGGAGGGATGACATGGGAAATACAAAATTGCTCTTTCTAGCCTCTTTGATGTGTCTTTCTTATTATTGTGCTATAACCAGGCACTCTGATCTGTTACCTGGTTTCTTTAGCTCTTGTGAGAGTATTTTAAACCATTTAAATTGATGTTTCTGTGTGGGGATAATCCCTGGAGAGTCCATTTCTGCCATTTTGCTCTACCTTCTATAAATTTTTACTTCTGAGTTCATGCTTTTTGTGTTCTATGAAATCTCTGCATAACTTAAGAGTGCAGAGATTTTCTCCTATATTGTCTTATAGATATTTTGTAGGTTTATCTCTTATATTTAGGTCTTCAGTCCATTTCTATAAATTTTTATATGTAGTGTGAAGTAAGGAAATTGCTATTAAAATTATAAGTTCAAATTAATAAAACAGTGGCTTTTATAATAGCATCAAAATATGAAATACCAAGGGATACATTGAACAAAATATTTGCCTGACCTGTGCACTGAAAAATACAAAACATTGCTAAGATGCATTTTTTGAAAAAAAGATCTAAATAGATATACCAGGTTGATGGATTCAAGGATTCGATGTTGTCAGGATGTTGTGATGGTTAATTTTGTGTGTCAACTTCTAGGCTATGGTACCCAATTATTTGGTCAAACACTAGTATAGATGGTACTGTGAAGGTATTTTTAGATGTGACTAACATTTATAATCATTGACTACTGGTAAAGGAGATCACCCTCCATAATGGTAGTGGTCCTTATTCAATCAGTTTAAAGCCTTCAGAACAGAAACTGAGGTTTCCCAGAGAAGGAGTTCTGCTTTAGAACTGTAATTTTAAAATCCTTCCTGAGTTCCCAGCTTACTGGCCTGCCCTACGATTTTGGACTGAAGACTGCAACATCAGTTGTTACCTGAGTTTCCAGCCCACTGGCCTGTCCTATAGATTTCAAACTTGCCTCAACCAGTTTCTTAACGTAAATCTCTTTATACACACACACACACATGCATGCACACAACAGTCGAATCTGTTTCTCTGGAGGACTGTTACTGATACAGATGTCAATTCTCCCCAAATTGATGTATAGAGTCAATGCAATACCACCAGGCCTTTTTTTCCTTCAAAATTGGGCAAGCTGATTCTAAAATCTATATGAACATTTTTGTGGCAAAGTACTTAGGCAAAATAACTTTTTAAAAGAAGAATAAAGTTGGAGGACACATATTACCTGATCTCAAGTTTTATTGTAAAGCTACAGTAATTGAGACATTGTGGTATTGGCACAAAGGTAGACTATATGGATTAGTAGAACAGAATAGAGAATCAACAGATATCTAGATATATTTTTTAGAAAGGTGCCAGGGTAATTCAAAGGGTAGTCTGTTAAAAAATGAAAGGGTAGGACAGGCATGGTAGCTCACACCTGTAATCCCAGCACTTTGGGAGGCCAAGGTGGGTGGGTCATCTGAGGCTGGGAGTTTGAGACCAGCCTGGCCAACATGGCAAAACTCCGTCCCTTCTAAAAATACAAAAATTAGCTGGTTGTGTTGGCACATGCCTATAATCCCAGCTACTTGGGAGGCTGAGGCAGGAGAATCGCTTGAACCTGGGAGGCAAAGGTTGCAGTAAGCTGAGATTATGCCACTGCACTCCAGCCTGGGTGACAGAGCAAGACTCTGTCTCCAAAAAAAAAAAAAAGAAACAATGAAAGGGTAGTCTATTAAAAAATATTGACGGAACAGTTGGATATCCACAGGGGAAAAAAAAAGGAACTGATTTTTGGATGAAATCACTTTTTCCAATACAAAAGAAGAAAATAATTATCTTTATTATTTTGGAGATGGGCACAGGGAGCCAGGGTGAGGGGGAACCTGGAAGATGGGGCTAGGGTGAGCTTGAGGGAGAGGTTGAAAATAATTACCTTTAATTTCATCATTCAAAGATAGGTAATTGTGGTGTTTTCTCTTAGATGTTGTCTTAGATGTAATGTTGTCTTAGATGTAATGTCTTAGATGTTTCTCTTAGATGTAATGTACAGATAACTTAAATGTATATATTTTTAAATTTACATGTTTGAAAACCTTTTTACTGGATTTGCTTTTTACATATTTTTATAACATCACAACTTTCTATCTGAAGGACCTTTGAATTACCATATTATACTAAGTCATGAAGGTGTTCCATATTTTGCCTCATGATTCTCTACTGTTGGAATTAATAATAGTGATAGTAATAGCAGCTTCCATGTATTGATTACTTTCTACCTGGAAACTATACTAAGCAGGTTATATGAATTGTATTATTTAATCCTTATGACAGCTCTTTCAGTTAGTTGGCTCCATTAAATAAAAAGCAGGGGAACCAAGGGTTAAGTCGCTTGCCTATCTCTAATGTGTGAAGCTTGGATTTATAATTAATCATTTTTTATTTCAATACCTGAGAAAAATATACTGCCATTTTTTACGCTGTTTATAATTTTTTGCTACTTAAATTCTGAAGCAGATATCTTTGTGTAGAAATTATTGTCTACATTTCAGACATCCGAACTTCTTCTCTTCTGCTAGTCCTTTATATGTTTGATCCATCTTCACCAAATGAAATATTTTCAAAGCTTGTGTAGGTGTGCAATGTAGCACGCAGGGCAAAACAGCGCACAAACTGCCAAGGTGTTCTTTTGGTTGCTGGCGCCCTGAGCCAAACAGCACCAGGCCATTATGGGCATTTATATAGGAATGCAGATCTGCTGGGGAACAAGTCTAAGGGATCTGGAGAGCTAACTATTTGGTGGTTAGACTCATGTTGTAAAACAAAGGAGAGAAACAACTTTAGTAGTCTGTACCCTAGGACATTTTTAAATGAAATTATATAATGTTGGTCCAGTGACTTAACCCTCTGCCTTGCTTTTTCCATCTGAGAGAAGATCACTAAGTTAGAGCTTTGTCTCCAACTAAGATGCCCTAAAGAGGTAGTATTGCCCAATGAGCAAAATCATATCTGTTGATGATTTGTAAGTCACTAAGGGGGCGGTACTACTACACTAGTGGTATAGCCTTGAAGCTAGAGAGATTGAGGTTCAAATATAGCTCTAAACCATTTATAGTTTACCAAATGATTTCAGCCAAATTTCGTGAGTCTTTTTGAGCTGTGGTTTTCTAATTACTTGGAATGTAAAACAAGTACACAGTGATCTTGAAGCAAGGGATCTCTTCTCATGACTCCTTGATTTGTTCTTTGAACTTTTCCTCACCTTATTTGGGCTGTGATTTTGTAGAAGAATCAGGGTCCTCTACTCCTCTGCCACCTCCCCTGTGATCTGAGGCTTCTTTTCTCTAATGAGCAACTTATTTCTGCTTCTCCTGTATTATATGATAATGATAGAGTTAAATCTTCTCAGTCCTTAACTTCTATTATCTGTAGGTCTGCATATCTTTTGCATTCTCTTAACCTGTTGTTGACAGCAAAAGTGGCCTAAGTGAGATAGGAGGTCGTGTCTAAATGTGTGAAGAGTTGTTTTTAAACACCTAAAGATTGTGTTTATATTTAGAATGTCTTTTCACTTTTATTTCCAAGTTTAAGGCTTATGTACCATTAGTGTTAGGGTAAAAAATAAATAAATAAATAAATAAATAAAGCATAGCAGCTCTAACAGTCACTCCAGTACACCTTGTGTCACTCCACGACTCCTGGGTTTCCTGGTTTTTCTGCATTGAGGCTTCAGGAATCCTGGAAACTCACTGCCGAAGTCGGGGGACGGGGAGGAAGGAAGGAGGAGTGAGACTGTGAAGTAACCCAGGAATGGAAAACCAAACACCGTATGTTCTCACTGATATGTGGGAGCTAAGCTATGAGGATGCAAAGGCATAAGAATGATACAATGGACTTTGGGGACTTGAGGGGAAGAGTGGGACGGGGCAAGAGGTAAAAGACTATAAATAGGATGCAGTGTATACTGCTCGGGTGATGGGTGCACCAAAATCTCACAGATCGCCACTGAAGAACTTACTCATGTAACCAAATACTACCTGTGCCCCAATAACTTATGGAAAAATAAAAAATAAAATAAAATTCTGTAACAACAACAAAAACATTGGAGAAAGATAGCTGGTGGGTAGAATAATATGGGAAGTTGTACTTTTAGATTAATTTTGTCTTATATGACTAAAGACACACTGAGTTTTGCCTAGAGAAACCTTTGTTTAAAATGGTTGTTTTTTAATCCAAGAACAAAGTGGGATATGGAACCTAGGTGGGGATGAAATAAATATGCATGTGTGCATAATGTTTTCCCTTTTCTCCTCTTAAAATGGCAAGCAAGATATCTGGGGAACAGATATATTCTACAAGCGGATCTTCACCATGTCGGAAGTTGGGGATTACTCTTAATGCAAAAGAAATGCCCCTTTTATGGTTTGTATAGCTCCGATTTCCATTTTAAATTTAACTGGCACAGTGCTAGGTATTTTGTAAGATGTGGCTGATATGTAGCACCTTACAAAGTTTATTTTGAGTGACTAATAAAGAATACTGGTGAATAGAGACCTTTTTAGTTGTGTTGGTCTTATTTCTTTATTTTCCTATGCCCAGCCCAACTAAGCTTGAGAGGACATGATGTGGATCAGATCACCATAGTAGTTTAGAAAGGAACATGCTCTATCCCTGCCTCTTCACTGTCTAATGAGTTCATGTAAAAAATATATCAAAAGAAATTCTCATCGCAGAATCCTCACGTTTCAAAGGAGAATATATTTATTATAAGAACTGCTGATTCATTAGGAATGCTTCCTAATTCGAACAGCAACAGCTGCTTCTGGTTAGAATAAACTCCATCTCCTCTTTTGTTCCCTGTCTCTCCAAAGGGATGTTAAATTTTGGTTTAAGACTTTCTCTTGCTTTAGCTTTTTCTCTGCCACTCTTCCTCTTTCCCCAGTTGTAATGCTTTATTCTTCTCAGTGTTCATAGGATTTGAACAATCTACTGTACCCACTCCCCACCTTTAAAAATAACTTTGCTTAAGATTACAAATGCTAACAAAACTCTTCTGATAATGTGTTTTGTTTGCATTCACAGTGGCAGTGGAGTGTATTGTACAGCAGTAAAGAAAAAAGTTGAGACACCTTGTAGTCATAAATTCTAAGTGCAATAATTTAAAGTACAGGCAGCATTTCAGAAACTGCCATTGTCCATTAAATGAAACCACTGTATTAACGTATCATAGCATGCTGTTCTAATCACTTTTCTCCGAATACCAGCTTTTGAAAGAAACATGGCTGTATTTTTTTTATACAAAATCTGAAATCATGTAATTGAATAGCTTGGCAGAATAGGTAAATGAATGTAGCAACATGCATTCAAATATGTCTCTTGGGTTTGTAATGAGCTGATTGAAGTTCACAGTTGTAAGAGTTGCCATTTTATTTCCTGATTTTACATTCCGGACCCAGACAAAGGTGCCAGGTTTTTTTTGTTGTTGTTGTATTAACAGGAAAAGGAAGAAGAAAATTGTTCGTAAAAATCGGTTTGCCTTTTTTGGGCATCACTACTGGAGTCTGTGTTCTAGTAACCTTTATTCAACTGTCCTTCTATAAAATAAAGCATCTTCTAATGCGACCATTTCTACTTAATTTTAGAATTATTAACTGCCTCTGTTAGAGCTGAAACAAATTCTGTCACGTTGGCCGGGGTTGGTAGTCTGCCACAGGTGTGTACCCACACTAGTATGAGAGAGAGTTGTTGCCTGTGCATACTTATCTCATAGCATTAATCTTAGTAATTACACTTGTTGATTTATAAGTCTGAATCCCCCACTGGACACTGAGCTCCTTGAAACTAGAGATTGTATCAGAATCATCTGTTAGCTCCAGGACCCAGCAAAGGACCTCACAGTCAGTGAATAGTTTATGACCAATGAGCTATAGAATGCTGTGTTAATCAGAGTTCTCTAGAGGGACACACTAATAGGATATTTATATACACAAATATATATATACACACACACATATATATACACACACACACCTACACACACACACACACACACACACACACATATATATATATATAGAGAGAGAGTTATTAAGTATTAACTTACACGATCACAAGGTCCCACAATAGGCTGTCTGCAAACTGAAGAGCAAGGAGAGCCAGTCCAAGTCCTGAAACTGAAGAACTTGGAGTCTGATGTTCGAGGCCAGGGAACAATCCAGCATGAGACAAAGATGTAGGCTGGGAGGCTAGGCCAGTCTCTCTCTCCTTTTCATGTTTTCCTGCCTGCTTTATATTCGCTCGCAGCTGATTAGATTGTGCCCACCAGATTGACCTGCCTTCCCCAGCCCACTGACTCAAATGTTAATCTCTTTGGCAACACCCTGACAGACACCCCCAGGATCAGTACTTTGTATCCTTCAATCCAATCAAGTTGACACTTAGTATTAACCATCACAGCTGCTAAGCCAAGTGGGTGTCCGAGTAGGTACTAAAATGTGAAGTATACAAAAAGATCATCAGCTTTGGAGCTAAAGAGACATCATTTCAAATCCTGGTTAAGTAAGAGACTGGGAATTGCTTATGGAATCCAATTGAGAGTTTGATGTTTTAGGACAATTCTACATATTGAGAATAACAACTGCGCTACTATACCTTCAGACAAGAGAAACCGTGTATTTTTGGTGGGAGATAGGGCAGAAGAGAAAGGACAGAGTAATATTGGGAGATTGCCATTCACTGGGCACAGAAAGATCTACTTCTGGGTTTGTCGGGATGTTCTTTAGGCTATGCAGATGTGTGGCTCTAGGTAAGTCCCTTATATTCTCTGAGCTCATCTTTCTTTTGCTACAAAAGGAAAGAGTTGACAGTTTAGAATCTCCTATTTCCTTTGCCTTACCTGGTTGGGCTAGGTGACAAAGAGCTTGGGTTTTACCTTTTCTTTTCAAGGAGCAAACCCTTGGCACCACTCATGGTATTATGGCCAGACCTCTGGGGTGGGCCTCTCCTTAGCTAGGAGAGAGCTTGGTATAAATAGGAGGTTCTCAACCCTAGCGTACATAGACAGACTTGTTTTATTTCACTCCCTTGTGAGATGTTTCACAAATAATTAGTTAGTATTAAATAATATAGCTAGACCAGGTGTAGTGGCTCATGCCTGTAATTGCAGCACTTTGGGAGGTCAAGGCAGGCATATCACAAGGTCAAGAGATCGAGACCATCCTGGCCAACATGGTGAAACCCTGTTTCTACTAAAAAAAAAAAAAAATT